>NW_028318515.1:5030760-5331847 GCF_062004578.1 Staurois parvus
TTTTAATTTTCCTGCATCTTCTTTGTAAGGAAAGCACAGTGGGGTTTGGAGTGATGTTATTTTTTTCTGTAGTTAAAGATTTTATTTGGAATTGCCACTCTTGGTCTCCATGGATCACTCGTGTGAGAAAATGTGCAGAATTGCCAGTGACAAGCAATGTCACATGTGATAGATCGCACTTACTCAGGACTGACCAATCTATTGTCACTGCCCTTTAGAAAGCTGATGACACTTGTCATAGTGGCTACTCCCACAGGAGTGGGTGGCTCAAGTGTGGTTGTCAGGGCTACAGGGGAAATAATTCTACTCTTATAAATAGAGTGCAATTCGTATGTATCTGACCTTTCTGTAATTCATTTGTGAACCAATGCGAATAAGCAATGAAAGGACCTTGGCACTAACAATAATATAAATAATACTATACAGTCAATGTATTATACAGTTTCCTAAATGAAAAGGTTTCAGCTAAGTAATGTGTAAGAGTTGCACAGTGTTCTCCCTAGCTCCTCTTTGCCAGGCGGTGCATCCAGCTTTTTTGGTGTTAACGACCCTGTAAGCCTGCTTCCCTCTCCTAAATCCTGGGCCCTTCTTAGCTCTTCCTGGACACATATGTACAAGATGCATGGACATTTTTATACCCCTATTATGTGACACATAATAAGGTATTTGCATATACTGTATGTCAGGGGTAAATTATTAATATTATGGCTCCATGTCTATTATGCCATGAGTATCATGAAGTCCAACTTCAAGAATTACAAAAAGTCTACCTTTTCAGTTCCTGTTTCTCCTGACCCCTTTACCTCTATTCCCATGCTTGTAATGTATACAGGGGTACTTATAGCCCAGCATTGTATGGGATGACATAGAGATACTGCCAACAGTTTAGAGCTCTGGGGAGAAGAGGGCACTGCCAGACCCAGCCAGCACTAGGGATAGGGTAAGTAATAATGCCTGTTCTTGTATCCCCTAAACATAATGACAAATTAACCCTTGCGGTGTGAAATTACAAATCCACAGAATTGATGAAACAGCATCAGGCAGATCCTTGCCCTGCACTGCTACAACTTTCTATTTACAAAGGAAAATAGTGAGAATCACAGTGGTGAAATCATGAAATCTCATTCCAAATATTCTGTTGCCAACAGTTAGAGGCACAAAACAATCAATAACCTCCTTCACTATGATCCCACCAAAAAGTCACACTTTCTCCCTAGAAAGTTTACTATAATAAAAACCTTTTTGTGATAAACCAAAAATAAATATAAAATAAAATAAAATAACCATAAAGTGTCCAATTCCAATAAAGTCTCAAATGTGTCCAAATAAAGTCCAAAATTCCAAACTTTCATCCAATAAGAAGGACTGGCTCCTATTCGTCCAGCGAAAACCTCAAAAATAAGAAATATATATACTCTAGTGCATTACCTTTTATATACAAAAAAAACAATTTGTGCAAATCACAAACCACTCCAAAAAAAAATGTGCAAAAAACCCCCAAAAAACTATATATCACTTCCGGACTTCATGACGAAACACATTAGGTGAAGTGACGTCAAGACGCACGCACGCTAACCGGAAGTGCAAAAAAAATGTGCAAAAAAACCCCCCAAAAAACTATATATATAAATGCACAAAAACACAAACTGTGAACACTGCAACACTGTGTACACTCTGTGAGCCGACACCCTATAGTGCTAAATACTATTACCCTCTGTGAGTTTTCATACGCATATCAATACTATGGAACCAGAATCTTCCATCCTCTCTTCAAGGATAATTCATCCAAGGTCCTCACAAAGACAAGAAGATGCTTAAAATGGATCTCAAAGCATAGGGAAAATATAATAGTAACTTACAAGACTTCCAGTTCTGACAATGGCTCTTGTAACAAACACTGGCAAAACCATGTGTAGGTAACCAACAAAATGGCCGCGGTGACACTTCCGGTTAGCATGCGTGCGTCTTGACGTCACTTCACTAACGCGTTTCGTCACAAAGTCCGGAAGTGATATATAGTTTTTTGGGGTTTTTTGCACATTTTTTTTGGAGTGGTTTGTGATTTGCACAAATTGTTTTTTTTGTATATAAAAGGTAATGCACTAGAGTATATATATTTCTTATTTTTGAGGTTTTCGCTGGACGAATAGGAGCCAATCCTTCTTATTGGATGAAAGTTTGGAATTTTGGACTTTATTTGGACACATTTGAGACTTTATTGGAATTGGACACTTTATGGTTATTTTATTTTATATTTATTTTTGGTTTATCACAAAAAGGTTTTTATTATAGTTAGAGGCACAGTGCCTCTGCGTTCATTTACAATATGTGCGGTGACTTTTTTTCTGTACTGGATAACTGCCACCACAAGGGCATAGAAAACAGTTGTTTTCTATGTGCCTTTTTCACTCCACAATTCTGGTGGGATGTGTGGTACAATATGTTGTGTATAAATGCAAGCATGTTGCATTTTTCCAAAGCACATGGGAGAGCACTGCATGTCTTTGCACTGCAGGGCACCACACTGCACCCCACCGCACTGCACTGCACTGCACTGAACTGTTGTTTGGAGACTTAAGTAAAGTATTACTATATTAAACTTCACATAAAGTTGGCAAAAGAAAAGAAAAACGTAAACTGTGTGATGTGCTGAAATGAGCACTGTCTTCTGTAGGATCTCAAACTGTCAAGTGTCTGCACGGTAAAACACTGCGTGTTGGCTAGTGTAAAAAAGACAATAGATGAACTCACACTATATAAAGCAAAAAGATCAAGGTACAAGTGTGCCTAGGCACAGAAAGTGCACTGCTATTTTTCAGGGGGAATTCAGGTCAAATTGTAATTCTTTTGGGCCATTTTTGAGTTCAGGCCCACTTTAACTTTAGTACATTATTATAATTATTACAGGTGTTCATATAATGGCAATAATGGCAAGAGTTTACACAGCACATATTGTACATCAGTTCCTGCCCTAAAGGAGCTATAATCTAAGGTCCCCTCCTCACATGCATACATACACCTACTAGGGCCAATTTTAGACAGGAGTCATGTAATCTCTAGAATATTTGTAGAGTGTGGAGGGAAACCAGAGAACCCCGAGGAAACCCACAAAAGCAAAGGGAAAACATGCAAACTTCAAGCAGATAGTTTCCTGTTTGGGATTAGAACTGAACATTACATTTAAGAGGGAAATTATGTTATCTTCAAGTAAATGTTCATCATCTAGTGTTCCTGTCTTTAAAAGGACAAGTCACCACATTTGTATACATAGCAATTGTACAGTAAAAGTCTAAAAGGGAACAAATAGCATACAATCCAAGACTGGATAATGGGGACTCATATATCCCATTATTAGGGGGCCTAATCTGACCTTTATCATGGCTGTCCATTGCTATGTATACCAAATGTGATAACTATTGTACAATATATGTATAGATTGCTGTTGTCAATCTGTTTTAGGGGGTATTTATTCACCTGTGTGACTTCTAAACATTTTTTCTTGCCACTTTTTATTGATCTACATGCACATTCTGGTCATGTAGGATATTGATTATTTTCATTGACTTCTGCGCACTTTAAAACCTTTCAAATGAACATTATGTATGGGTGCTAATTACTATTCATGCTTGTGGAAATACTAAAACCCCCCACATTTTTTGTAGAGTGAGCAAGGGTTAAATGTCTGGCAGTATTTTCACTGCTATCTGTGTCTTTCTGCACTGGAGATAACCATTCCTCCTATTTCTTGTCCTGGCATCACAGTGAAAGGAAATGAAGGGGACTGTCCCAAACTTAATCACAGGTAGAAATAAAAGCCTGAAAGAAACAGTAACTGTTCCCAACTGCTTACAAAACTGTCTGGAGCTACAAAACTGGCTGAAGATATATTTAACGTGCAGAATTTAAATTTAGTTGAGAGTGCAGCGGTGACTACAATACAGATGTATAACAAAGTAAAAGGATACATACATTCACAGCTGGCAGAGAAGCTGAACTATGCACTTATATGTTGTCAAATTAGGGATTCCTACCTCAATACCAACGCTGGAAGACTTGAAAACACAAAATGTTCCCTAGGCTGCTCTTCATGCAATTTTCCAGTGAACTATCAGAATCTATTACAGTAAATATGACTAGGTAGAACATCATTACAAGCCTTGTATTTAACTTAGAATAGCTGTTTCTATATAAATTCAGACCAACTCTAGGATACCTGGAAGGTGTTCTTCAATTTTTGATATTAAAAACAGGAAAAGAAGAATCCATCATCGTCTGTTACCTTACAAGCTTCTCTTTGTTAGCAAAAAAGGGCAAGCGAAAGCTAAGGGGAAGGATACCTATTGAAGTTTTCATGGGAGATTGGATTTTTTCTGTAGAGCAGGTGAGGAACATACAGCCTTCCAATTGAACATGTCAAACACAGCTAGAGGATTTTGCTTTGTCTTCTGGCAAGATTAGCTTGTGAGAGCTATCCTGCCCAGACCTAATGATGGCTTACAGGACAAAGCAGGCTTCCCTTTTAACTGATTATCTTTTTTTTTAAACAATATAAAGAATTTTTTAAACTTATCACAATAGGCATCTCAGCATTCCTTTCCTTTATTCAACCACAGAGCAAGATAGAATAGAATGCTTGAAGATCTGTACAGTAGTGGATTCTGCTGCTACCTCAATGGACATTTCTGCTTTGAAATCATCTTCCTGAATACTTTAAGGGCTGCATTGCTTGTTAGATGCCAAAAATGCACTTAGCAATCTGCCTATTCTGTCCTGTTTAAGCACTATGCATTTCTGAAGTATTTGTTCCATAATTATTATAACTTAGGCCCTCCTTAACCTTTTGTAGTACATTGTGCTACCAATAATTGTTTTCTGAATAAGTAATAATTATCTTGTTTTTCTAGGTAAAAAGAATGCACAGTGAAACAAAGTAATATTTATTTTGATAGGTCATATAACTGTATGTTTCCCACTGTGATGATTATTAATATTATACCGGATTTATATAGTGCCAACAAGTTGCACAGTGCTTTACAATATAAAGGGAGACAATACAGTTACAATACACTAAAATCCAAGAGGGTTAAGAGGGCCCTGCTCATAACAGCTTACAATCTAATAGAGTGGGGCAAGTGGTACAAAAGGTTATAACTGTGAGGGATAAACTGAAGGAAGTAATACAATTTCAGTTAGTTGGAGGTGTGTAGGCTTCCCTGAAGAGATGAGTTTTCAGGAATCAACTAAAGGCAGCCAGAATAGGAGATAGCCAGACAGACAGAGATAGAGACTTCCAGAGGATGGAAGAGGCTCTTGAGAAGTCCTGGAGATGAGCATAGGAGGAGGAGACATCAGAGCTTGAGAGCTGGAGATCTTGGGAGGAGCAGAGGGGCAGTTTGGGTGATATTTGGAGACAAGATTGGTGATGTAGCTTGGGGCAAAGTTGTGAATGGCTTTGTATGTGGTTGTTAGTAATCTGAATTTTATTCATTAGGCAATGGGAAGCCAGAGGAGATATTGGCAGCGAGGGGTGGCAGACACTAAGCAGTTAGTAAGGAGGATGAGTCTGGAAGCAGCATTCATGTAGACTGAAGAAGGGATAGCCTAAGAAGAGGTAGGCCTATAAGAAGGATGTTGCAATAGTCAAGGCAAGAGATAACAAGAGAGTAAATAAGTAGCTTGGTGGTTTCATTAGTGAAAAAGGAGCAAAGTTTAGAGATGTTATGGAGGTGAAGTCTAGTAATTGGCTAAATACTTTCCAGGTGTATCAAAACAGAAGATATACAAAGTCTAACAGTTTGTTTTCTTTGGAAAGCAGCCACAGCCTAAGTATGAAAATCTCTCACTTGCCAGCATGCTGTAAAGAAGAATCCACTGATCTCTCTGTGGAAGTAGTGGTCTCTCTGCAGAGGTCAGACATGCCCCTACTGAGTCAGAGCTAAAGCTCTCAAGTTACCAGGGAGTAAGAACGTTGCTGATAGCAGAGTTATAGAACTGATTAAACAAGGGGGGCAGACATCCGCAGAGGAACCACTACATTCAGCAAGTGTCCTTTTCTGAAGCATGCTGGCGGAAAATAGACTTTTCTGCACAGACTTCAGCTGCTTTTTAAGGAAACAAACTGCAAGACTTTACACACCTTTAGTTAAGACCTTTGCACCTGAAATACATTTAGATGATTTAAACTGAAAATTCATTGGGGCTTTAAAGAGGACCTGTGGGTTTTGTAGAAGATATGATGTTGCAACAGTACAGAATAAAAAAATAGATATTATGCCTATTTATTCCAGCTATGAAAGTTTTGTTGATTTTTTTCTGTGTGACTGTAACAAACCACCTATTGTCTTATTGCAGTCAAACTCTCATTTTGCCATGCTGACTACATGAGCAAGTGTTGACATTCTTTTGCAGTATGTGATCTCAGCCTAATTGGCTGGGTGTGATATTAATGCACTGCTCTTCCTAAACTTAATCCTCTCCTTTGGCTTAGACACAATTTCAGTGTTAGGTCACATGACTAGCTATAGCAATAAAAAGAATTAATACATTTCAAGGGAAAGATGTCTGTATCTTATGTGTTACTAAACTCAGGAACCTGAATTCACTATATTGTTAGGATACTCAGTTTCGTGTTGGCAGCCTCCATCCAATCATAACAGGTATAAAGTACTTTGGGAATAATACAATTCAGACACTGAGGTGTGAAACGCAGAATTCAAAGTCTTTTATTGCTTGAGTGTAAATACCGAGATAACACTGAATATTTCAGGCGGTGTCCATAAAGCACCAATCAAAATAAATTATAGATGTTACAATAACTCACCAAATGGTACGCAATAGAAACATAGCAAACAAAATAATACGTTCTGCAAAACTTCATGTCCGAAGACACTTGTAGATAACAACATTCCAGTCCCCGGGGAAAATTTTATTTATAAAAAATAAAAGTTGGTTAGTAAGCACAAAGCAAAGGTTAGTTAACTATTAACCCTTTCACAATCTCCCTCTTGTCACAATGAGACAACTAATATATTTGGCCTTTATGCCATTTACCTGTACTGGTTCACTCTCACATCAGTATCATTAGTTAGTACTCTGAAGTTATTCAGCAAAACTTGTGCTTGAGTAAGAATGGCTACCAAACATGTAGTTAAAAGGTCAGTAGGATTGAGCATATCTGACAAACAAAAATTGGAAGCATTCATCACTGTCCTAGCCATTTTAACCCATAAATTCTTCGACTGCTTAAACCATTCATGTAGATGTCTAGGTCTGGACAGGAGGTCAGTCTTGGGGTAAATATACATCAAGTTCTGAGGGTGATAATAACATGTACTAATCACCCAAATCGAGAGAAACACTACCAGTGTAAGACAATCTATTAAAAGGAAGATTTTCCAAGAGGTTTGGGGATGCAAAATCATCGACATCTTGATCAGTCTTTATCTTTTAAAGTGTTACTAAGCTCAGGACCCTGCATTCACTATATCTGGTCTCCCACAGTACACAGAACATGGAAATGCAATTATTATAGTAAATAGAAACTGCTAAATACCTTTTCTCATCAGCAGCATATACCAATCTTGTGACTTCTATCAGTGTCCAGCTGAACACAGATTAAAGCTTGTAGGAGGAGTTTTCATTCTGCTCTTACTGTACTATGAGCCTGCATAACTCCTGACCCCTCTGTCTGAACAGTGCTGATTGGCCCTGTGTTGACCTTCCAAAGACAAAAACTCTCTAGCAATGCACACTAAACTGAGCATGTGCAAAGTGACTCCTAGAGCTCTGTACTATCAGCAGATGGATTGGGTGCAGTAGAAGAAGGGGGAGGGGGGGTCAGAGAAGAAAGGATCAAACCGCCTTTTTACACAATACTGAGGATTAACCCTTTAGGTTACATGTACAGTGGATATAAAAAGTCTACACACTCCTGTTAAAATGTTTGGTTTCTGTGATGTAAAAAAATGAGACAAAGATAAATAATTTCAGAACTTTTTCCACCTTTAATGTGACCTATAAACTGTACAATTCATTTGAAAAACAAACTGAAATCTTTTTTTGGGGGGGGGATAAACACAAAAAATTCAAATAATGTGGTTGCATAAGTTTGCACACCCTCTTATAACTGGGGATATACAGTCAGGTCCGTAAATATTGGGACATCGACACAATTCTAACATTTTTGGCTCTATACACCACCACAATGGATTTGAAATAAAACGAACAAGATGTGTTTTAACTGCAGACTGTCAGCTTTAATTTGAGGGTATTTACATCCAAATCAGGTGAACGGTGTAGGAATTACAACAGTTTGCATATGTGCCTCCCACTTCTTAAGGCACCAAAAGTAATGGGACAGAATAATAATCATAAATCAAACTTTCACTTTTTAATACTTGGTTGCAAATCCTTTGCAGTCAATTACAGCCTGAAGTCTGGAACGCATAGACATCACCAGACGCTGGGTTTCATCCCTGGTGATGCTCTGCCAGGCCTCTACTGCAACTGTCCTCAGTTCCTGCTTGTTCTTGGGGCATTTTCCCTTCAGTTTTGTCTTCAGCAAGTGAAATGCATGCTCAATCGGATTCAGGTCAGGTGATTGACTTGGCCATTGCATAACATTCCACTTCTTTCCTTTAAAAAACTCTTTGGTTGCTTTTGCAGTATGCTTTGGGTCATTGTCCATCTGCACTGTGAAGCGGCGTCCAATGAGTTCTGAAGCCGTTGGCTGAATATGAGCAGATAATATTGCCCGAAACACTTCAGAATTCATCCTGCTGCTTTTGTCAGCAGTCACATCATCAATAAATACAAGACAACCAGTTCCATTGGCAGCCATACATGCCCACGCCATGACACTACCACCACCATGCTTCACTGATGAGGTGGTATGCATAGGATCATGAGCAGTTCCTTTCTTTCTCCATACTCTTTTACTCACATCACTCTGGTACAAGTTGCTCTTGGTCTCATCTGTCCATAGGATGTTGTTCAAGAACTGTGAAGGCTTTTTTAGATGTCGTTTGGCAAACTCTAATCTGGCCTTCCTGTTTTTGAGGCTCACCAATGGTTTCCATCTTGTGGTGAACCCTCTGTATTCACTCTGGTGAAGTCTTCTCTTGATTGTTGACTTTGACACACATACACCTACCTCCTGGAGAGTGTTCTTGATCTGGCCAGCTGTTGTGAAGGGTGTTTTTTTCAACAGGGAAATAATTCTTCGGTCATCCACCACAGTTGTTTTCCGTGGTCTTCCAGGTCTTTTGGTGTCGCTGAGCTCACCGGTGCGTTCCTTCTTTTTAAGAATGTTCCAAACAGTTGTTTTGGCCATGCCTAATGTTTTTGCTATCTCTCTGATGGGTTTGTTTTGTTTTTTCAGCCTAATGATGGCTTGCTTCACTGATAGTGACAGCTCTTTGGATCTCATCTTGAGTTGACAGCAACAGATTCCAAATGCAAATAGTACACTTGAAATTAACTCTGGACCTTTTATCTGCTCATTGTAATTGGGATAATGAGAGAATAACACACACCTGGCCATGGAACAGCTGAGAAGCCAATTGTCCCATTACTTTTGGTCCCTTAAGAAGTGGGAGGCACATATGCAAACTGTTGTAATTCCTACACCGTTCACCTGATTCGGATGTAAATACCCTCAAATTAAAGCTGGCAGTCTGCAGTTAAAGCGCATCTTGTTTGTTTCATTTCAAATCCATTGTGGTGGTGTATAGAGCCAAAAATGTTAGAATTGTGTTGATGTCCCAATATTTATGGACCTGACTGTAGCTGTGTTCAGAATTAAGTAGTCACATTCAAAATCATGTTAAATAGGCGTTAATATATGCCTGCCATCATTTAAAGTGCTTCTGATTAACCCCAAATAAAGTTCAGCTGTTCTAGTAGGTCTTTCCTGACATTTTCTTAGTTGCAACCTACAGCAAAAGCCATGGTCCCCAGAGAGCTTCCAAAGCATCAGAGGGATCTCATTGTTAAAAGGTATCAGGCAGGAAAAGGGTACAAAATAATTTCCAAGGCATTAGATATACCATGGAACACAGTGAAGACAGTCATCATCAAGTGGAGGAAATATGGCACAACAGTGACATTATCAAGAACTGGACATCCCTCCGAAATTGATGAAAAGACCAGAAGAAAACTGATCTGAGAGGCTGCCAAGAGGCCTACAGCAACATTAAGGGAGCTGCAGGAATATCTTGCAAGTATTCTTCATATGCCTGGGCTATGGGGTAGAGTGAGAAGGCGGAAGCCTTTTCTTATGAAGAAAAGGAACCAAGCCCAGCTAAATCTTGCAAAAACACATCTGAAGTCTTCAAAAGCATGTGAGAAAATGTGTTATGGTCTGATGAAACCGATATTTTTTTACATCACAGAAACCTGACATTTTAACAGGGGTGTGTAGACTTTTTTATCCACTGTATGCGTGTACAGCATGAAATGCATTTATCCCATCTGTTGCGTAATTTTGAAATGAATAACAAAATATGTTATAAGCGGGTATACATGTTCTACTGTCATATGCCATTACAGCTTTTTTTGAGTATTGCAGATCACATGTAGTGCAATAACTTATCCCAGCTGTAATGTTAAAACGACTGTACCAACGATCACAAGTCCCCTGATGGCTCAAGCTTGTCAAACACTGTTGCTGAGGTCTTCGTGTAAGCTGAGACAGGAGGGAAAATGTTCAGTAAGGAGAGTTATGAAATTGCTGATGTCCTCAGTGCATTGTCTCTCCTACTATCCCTCACTTCCATTATTTTAAAATAGGCTTACAGTTAAAGCAGTATTAAAACCAAAAATGTCATATATTGCATCTTACCAATCCTTAGATGTGGTGGCTGTGTTAGCTTTCTTTTTTGGGCTCTCTTCCCTCTGTTTTCACCTGGTGACCTGGTCAGACACAAACACACCTCTAGTATTAGGACAGAAGTATTGTCAGTCTTGAGGAGGGGATTCTTTAGATGTACTAGCAGATTTAAATACATTCACAAATTAAAGCCAAACTCCAGGTGATAATTTAGAAGCAGTTAAGGCAAACATGTTTTTTTTCCTTTTGGGATAAACATTTTAAATAAATAAATAAATAAATAAATCTGATCATTATAAGCCACCCCATCAGTGTTAAATTTTTTTTCATCTCTATAACTGAAACATTTTGCTGGAGAGCTTGTTCTGTTGAAAAACAACAGACTTACTGGCAGGATCTCCAAATGAAGAAAGAAAGCTTAGAAAATAAAATGAATGCAGCTATCACATCTAACAAATGATAAGCTGCAATATAATAAATGTTTGTTTTTGGGTTTAATACTGCTTTAAAGTCATACATTTCATTTTAAAGAGTGAAGTAGAATAATTTTGTAAAATTGGCAGAAATACATAATATACAGTATACGTTTATATTGCTGCATTGCTTTGTATCAGATTTTATTTCTTTTCAAATAATGTTTTCAACACAAACAAAAGAAAACTTGCAAAACCAAGATATAAAAATGAAGCTTATAAAGTCCAGTTGACAGAATCGTTTATCACTGTACTTTTTAGCCTAGTTAAGTTAAGGAGCTAATAGCAATATTAAATTTTTAATATAAAGGAGTTGATTTACTAAGACTGAAGAGTGCAAAATCTGGTGCAGCTCTGCATAGGAACCAATCAGCCTTCAGTTTTTTTGTCAAAGCGTAACTGAACAAGCTGAAGTTAGAAGCTGATTGGCTACCATGTACAGCTACTCCAGATTTTGCACTCTCCAGTTATCAACCCCATAGTCTTTATAAAAGTGGTCTTTGTATCTGTATTTGTATCGACATCTAGTTTGTTTATCAATGGAGTACAGTAAAAACAAAAAAATCTTTACCTCATTTCTCAAAGTATTGATTTTGTTCTTCCTTTCTTATTTCACCCCCCCCCCCCCCTTTTCTGGTTAAAATTGGTCATAACTGCCTTTTTCTGAATGCTAGCCCACTAAAATTACATTATACCTCTCATAAATGTATACTCAGTTTAATGTGGGATAAACTGGGGCAAGCCCCAGACAGTCTAACTGTTTTGACCATGGCTTCCCGTATTTTTATTGCTTCCTGTATGTTGGTGTGTATACTTCTCCAACTAATGCGGTTATTGATTGTTGGATTGCTAGATGAGCTCACTTTTCAGTTTTACTAGAAATAAAACTTTAAACAGAGCTTTTCCTAATTCCTCATTGTTATCATGCTACCCAGAATAACCCAATATACTATATATAATATGGTCTTTTAAAACAGCAGAGAAATACCTTGGTTAATGTTAGAATCACCTACTTCCCATAGCAAAATAATGTATTATTATTTATAGCATATGTATGAAGTCATGTTTGTTTCTTTAACCTGTCATCACAGAAGACAAGGGGACACTCTTTACATCTGGAGGAAAAGAAATTTAATATCCAAACATGAAAAGGTTTTTTCACAGTAAGAGCTGTGAAATTGAGTTGGTTCTGGCCAGCTCAGTGGATTGCTTTAAAAAAGGCCTGGATTGTTTCCTAGATACACAGAATATAACTGGTTACTAACATTTATAGGTAAAGTTGATCCAGGGAATATCTGATTTCCTCTCGGGGGATCAGGAAGGATTTTTTCCCCTGCAGCAGCAAATTGGATCATGCTTTGCTGGGGATTTTTTCTGCCTTCCTCTAGCTCAACTGTGGGTGTAAGATTATAACTTTTTTTTTCTAATGGTTGAACTGGATGGACTTTTGTCTTTTTTCAGCCAGACTAACTATGTAACTATGTAACCTGTTGCATATTGGGTACTGCACAGGTTTCTATAAAACCAGTCTTCAAGGAGCCCAGAATGTTTTTCAAAAAACATGGAACTGTTTTATTTTTTCTTGTGGTTTTAAGGAGACCTCTAATATTTTGGAGAATCTATGTCCATTGCTTCATGTTCATGGAGCTGATGGCCATCTGCCATTTATCTCTATTAAGTATGGAGTACTCAGGAAGGTATGAGATTAATAAAGAAACTTGCATCTGAGAAATAATACCTTTAATTGCCTGTATATTAAATAGACAGCCATTGAAAGATCTATATGCTGCCAATGGGTAACCTTGGATTTACATGTATAGCATTTCTTATTTGGAAAAGTGAAAAGAATATATAAACGGGGTTTGAAAAGTCAAGTATCCATTATTTGGGATTTTCTACCATTCCATCCCTTTGTCTCTGAGTAACTGGCATTTTGCTAGATAATTACTGAAGCCTTTTTCAAAATCTTTTACATAAACAAAATTGCATCTTCCACCATACCTTACTAACAAGAATGCCTTTGGAACTTGTATATACTTTTACTTTACCTGATTTCAGTGCAATAAGATGATTTTAAGTTTTTGTTTGACGTTTAATTAATTAGAATGGACTGGATTTAAATAAAAGCTCACTGAAAATGAGTCAAAAGGTAATACATCCCCAGGGCTTGTAAGAGCTAATCCGCAACAATGTTTTAGATGCTATAACATTTTTAATTGAGCCAAGTCATATTCTATATAAAATCTTTCAAAAAGTACCATTTTTTTTATGGAAGATTTTAAGTGGTTTCCAGATGAGGGTATTGTAAGAGGGTATGTAAAACATAAAACAACTGTGGCATTATGGTGCATTTAATTGGGCTGATGCTACCTGCTAAAAGAAATTGGTAGCTTGCCCCAGGAGTTTGTTTTAGATTTGTTTTAACTATAATTGAGGCAGAGCTATTGGGGTTGATTTACTAAAACTGGAGAGTGCAAATCTGGTGCAGCTGTGCATGGTAGCCAATTAGCTTCTAACTTCAGTTTATTCAATTAAGCTTTGACAAAAAAACCTGGAAAGTGATTGGTTTCTATGAACAGCTGCACCAGATTTTGCACTCTCCAGTTTAACCTCTTTGCTCCTTCTGGCCCTTTAAGAGTTTCAGCAGCCGGGAGGCAGGGCGGGGTTTTAGGGTTATGTGACCACCGTGATTCGCCATCACAGCGGTAACATGATCGGAAAAGGTCCAGATCGAAAGGAGAGATCTTTCCGTGAATCATGAACATATGTGCTGGGAGCGAGCAGGGCACACGCTCTCAGCACATATGTATTTCTAATTTCATATTTGCGTGCAGTCGGCGTCAAGGGGTTAAGTAAATCAACCTCTTTCCATTCATATGCACCAATGAACACTGTGGTGTGTATACCCAGATATAATATAAAGCTGCTCACACATTTTAACAGATCCATTATGTCATTTAGAAATTTCTAGAGTCCATCTGGAAAGATAAGTAGATAGAATTGCAGATTTGTCCTGTTTAATGGAAAATCAGCTGATTGTCATTGCTGGATTCAGTGAAGATTCCTTATCTCTCAAATAGAGCAAGATTTAATGTACCTTTCTACACTCACTGGCCACATTATTAGCTACACCTTGCTAGTACCAAGTTGGACCCCCCTGTGCCTTCAAAACTGCCTTTTCATGGCATAGATTTGACAAGGTGTTGGAAACATTCCTCAGAGATTTTGTTGAGTTACTGTTGCCTTTCTATCATCTCGAACCAGTCTGCCCATTCTCCTTTGACATCAACAAAGCATTTTCATTCAAACAACTGCCGCTCACTGGATATTTTCCCGTTTTCAGACCCTTCTCTGCAAACCCTAGAGATGGTAGTGTGTGAAAATCCCAGTAGATTAGCAGTTTTTTAAATACTCAAACTAGCCTGTTGGCACCAACAACCATGCCATGTTCAAAGTCACTTAAATCCCCTTACTTTCTCATTCTGATGCTTGGTTTGTACTTCAGCAAGTCATCTTCATCATATCTAGATGCCTAAATGCATTGAGTTGCTGCCATGTGATTGGCTGATTAGCAATTTGTGTTACCAAGCAATTGAACAGGTGTACCTAATAAAGTGGCCATGAAGTGTATATTTACTGTAAAACCCAAAATGATAGAAGTTTTTCTAATTTGGATTGGACTAGAAAAAAGAGCAGCAATAGTTGTCACCCGTATCAGGAAAGAGGGTGATCCTACCTTCCTGAATGTTATTCTCACAGTGAGATTCATATAGGGGTGCTTTACTCAATTTATGAATGTATTCCTAAACCTTACTAAAGTATCTTCCAAGGCCATTCTAAATGATTTAAAGCCATGGCTCTGTGTAAAGTTAATAGTACTCAATTTCTCAGGTTATCTTTTGGGGTCTGCAGGTTGATATCCAGGCTTTTAATATTTACTGCAGTGGATTTCTTAGGCTGAAAGCTTGACTCCTCTTAGCACATTATACTGGATAACCGTAAGTCTTATTAAGGATTTTAGCCAGTATTTTCACTTATGCTGTCAGCAGAGAGATGAGCTGATATGACTCTTTTATTAAAGTATCCTTTACTTGCTTAAGCGTTAAAATTACTATCACATTTGACATTGAATGTGATTTTTTTTTTTTAGGCTGAATTTAACACTTAAAAAAAACCTCTAGCAATAATACTGTATATTCACATTCAGTTTTTAAATCTTTGAATGTAATCCATGTAGCCCTGGAGCCTTATTATTTACAAAGGTGCTACTTTGTCCCTGTAGCTCTTTTAGAAGGCAGTAACTCTTTAAAGTTTTTTCACCTATTATAATGAAGTGTATCTGTGACAAGAGGGTAGCTCACTCTTATGCCCCGTACACACGGTAAGAAAATCGTACAAAAAATTTCACAGAAGCACTGATCGAACGATTTTCTCTACGTTGATGAGCAGGATGTTTTAACCAATAACGATATTGTGAATGAAAAAATCCGGTTGAACAACAGTGAAACATTTGTCGTTTTGCATACGAACAACCGATTTTCTATGCATTGGTACGTCGTTCGTACAAAAAAAATCTATCAAGCGCTATCACGCATGAGCGGAAACAGAAGATGACCCGGATGTTTATGTCCAAGGAATCTTCAGAAACACAAACAAAAAATCCAAATGTTAAAAGTAGATTGGCCTAATGAGAGAATGAAATCAGAATTCTGCATATTATATTTTTATGTATCACTATTTATGTATATAGTTAATGTAATAAAACTGATTATACACTAGCAGAGTTTCATTCAACATACAGTATTTCATTGTAAGAATGTTGCAAAAACGTTCTTTTGTTTTTCTAATCAATAATGGGGTCAGATCGATGTTAATTTTTTACCACAGTGGTGAAAAAATTACAAGGAGAAGGGTGGAAAACATTTCTCTAATGTACAAATTTCTAACAGTGTATGTAGTTTTCATTCAGTATAGTCAATTTATTCCAAAATCGAATGTTAAAAGCAAAGAAAACTTTCTACTACTTTCAAATGACATTGGAATGATCTAAGAATTTTTGTAGAAATTTTAATAAGAATGTTCTTATTAATTTCTACTAGTGTATACCCAGATTTAGTTTTTTTACTAAGTCCAGTTTATATCCTAATTCTGGGCCTTTTAGTCTGTAAGGATAGAAATAAATTGAGCTTAATTCACTTTAACTATGTCTACTCTATTAATTTTCTTTAGTTTCTTTATATCTGTTTTGCTTAAGTCCCAGGTACCTTTTATTGGTGGTGCTTGTTCCCATGTCCTCCGTGTTGGCCCAGGTGAGAATGACATAACCCTGGGCCCTTTCTCCCTGCCCGCAGCCCCTCTGCTCAGGTTCACATTGGTGCGACTTGTATGATTACATGCAAGTGAGCGTGATTAATGGTGAGAGCAGGCAGCCTGCTTACTTGCAGATAATCATGGGGACCCCTGCTGGAAATCTCGCATGTAATTGCTGGCCAAGTGTGAATGCACCTGTAGATCTAACCAGGTAGGGAGTATGTCGGACCCCTGCAGTGCAACCACTGTTTCCCCAGAGAGAGCAAGAATCCTTTCCTATAGCATGCTGGAAGAGCCAGGTTTTTCTCCTGAGGCCATGGCTAAAAAGGAACCTTAAAGTGTCAGTAAACCCTTACATATACACAGTAAAGTAACTGGCCTCAGGTGATACACAGAGATTAAACTAATTTTTTCTACATACGTTGCACCTGCCTATCTGTAAGACTACAGATAGGCAGGTGCAACGTATGTAGATAAAATTTTATTGACGTATGTAGAAAAAAATTTCTCTACATCTGTTCAAAGTACTGAATTTATACAGCTTATCTTTGAGTTCAGAAAAATAAAGGGGGCAGAGAGCTGAATTTACCCTCTGCAGTGCTCAGTGAGGAGAGTTCTGAGAGCTGATTGGAGTTGAAGAGACACACCCCCCTCCACACAGCTTGCAGGAACAGAGCTGAGACTGTCAATCTGCTGAAGGTCCCTCTCCTGTCACCATTTTTCTCTTGGTGTCAGGAAAACTTGTCAGAAGTTATTCATGCTGATAGCAGAGGAATGAAGCAGCAGACAGAAATGACACTTTGAGCTCTTAATTGAGACAAGCACATATTATAGAGGGATAGTCTTTGTTCATATTTCATGTCTGTTGTTTACAGCCAGTTTTGGAATCTAATTACCTTTGGTTTTGATGCACATGAAATGTAGTTGAGCTCATTTTGGCTTTAAAACTTTTCAACGGGCTGTAGTGTCAATCTTGTCTGTGAAGAAGCTGATTAGAATATATCTTGATTGTTGTTTATATATATTTATTTAAATAGGACTCCGGACACAAAAAAGTTTAAAAAGTATAATTATTACATCTATTATTATTACATCTAGTTTATATAGCGCCAAAGGGTTTGCTCAGCGCTGTACAATAGAGGGGTGGACAATACATGAAACATTACAGCACCTACAAGAAGCACACGAGGGGTTATAGGGCCCTACTCTTTCGAGCTTACAATCTAGGAGGGAGGGGGTAGTGGTACAGGAGGAAGTGGCTGTGGGGGATGGAGTGGTAGGAGGAATGAAGGAGAGCAGCAGTTAGGTGAGGGTGGGGTAGGCTTCCCTGAAGAGGTGGGTTTTCAGGGAGCGCCTGAAGGTGAGGAGGGAAGGTGACAGTCTGATGGATTTGGGTAGTGAGTTCCAGAGGATGGGGGAGGACCTGGAGAAGTCTTGCAGACGTGCGTGTGAGGAGGAGACCAGGGAGCAAGATAGAAGGAGGTCCTGTGAAGAGCGAAGGGTACGGGTAGGGTGGTACTTGGGAATGATGGTAGGATGATGATTGGTAGCTCAGAGGAGAGGAAGAATGGAAGCCAGGCGGCGAAGTCATCCAGGAAGCAGGGTATGGATCCGGGAGGCCTGTAGATCACTGCGATCCTTAGGGGGGTGGGGGTGAAGAGCCGGATGCAGTGAGCCTCGAAGGAGGAGAAGGTTAGGGAGGGAGGGTTAGGGAGGACCTGGAAGGTGCTCAGCGGTGATAGGAGCAGGCCGACCCCACCACCTTTGTGACCGCTCAGTCTTGGTGAATGGGACCAGACGAGACCTCCATAGGAGAGTGCCGCAGGGGAGGTGGAGTCAGTGGCCTGTACCCAGGTTTCGGTGATGGCTAGGAGCTTAAGGGAGTGGGAGATAAAGAGGTCATGGATGGCAGTAAGTTTGTTGCAGACCGAGCGGGCGTTCAGGAGTGCAACCGAGAGAGGGGGGATGGATGTGGGGAGAAGGGGCACAGGTATGAGGTTGAGGGGGTTACGGCAGCTGGCGGAAGCAGGGGGGTCCCTAGAGGAGGGGTGAGGTGGCGAAGGGCCAGGGTTCGGGGAGATGTCCCCAGCGGATAGGAGAAGGAGAAAGGTGAGGAAGGTGGCATGGGGATGGGAAGTGCAGGAGCGTGTGGGTCTGATAGTGGTGGCACGTGGGTCGACGGGGGAGTGGAGTAGCAGGAGGAGGTGGTGAGTGCCGTAGTGGGGAGAGGGGAGAAGTGAAGGGGCAATGTAGAGCTGTGTTGGGGGGGTAGGCGGGTAGAGGGAGGTGATTTTTGGGATGGTGGAGAGGAAAACGAGGAGGAGGAGTGCAGGAGGCATGTTGGGGTGGGTGGAGTGACGGTTGGGTCAGGGGAGGTGAAGGGATACAGGTCAGGGCAGGGTGGTGTGGGGAAACTGTATTACCGTGGGAGAGTCATTTGAGTCCTTCTGTAGGGGTAGAGTGAGGGTGGAGGGCGGCAGCTGGTTGGCAGCAGTCTGTGGGTGCAGTAAGCTGGTGACCGTGGGTGCTGTAGCATGTCTTCAGTGGGTACGGTGGTTCGGCTAGCGGAGGGGTCGTAGGGTGCGATGGCTGGGGGTGTTGGTAGGGACGGCGACTGATGATGCTGGCGGCTCTGTGACTGGGGTTGTTGAGGCCAGGCGTCGGGTGCTGCGGGCTCGGCGTCGTGAGGCGCTGAAGGTGTTGAAGGGCGCAGCGTCAGGAGGTGTTGAAGGATCGTCGTCAGGGTCGAGCGGGGCGTTGCAGTAGCGATCATCGGCCCTGCGTGGTTTGTGCTCAACCGTGATCTGTTGCGGCCGGTAGGAGAGACCGCGGCTTCAAGGGTCGTGGTGGGCCACTAGTCGCCGGAGCATCGCCAGAGGGAATAGCGTGCCGGAAAGCAGGGTGCTGGGCGAGCGGTCCCTGGTGGGGTGGCTGGCTGGTAGTCCCAGGTGGGGTGGTGGGCAGGGGATCCCTGGTGGGATGGTGGCCGTGCTATCCCTGGTGGGGTAGTAGCGATCCCTGGAGGGATAGTGGCTTAGGGTCCCTGGTGGTTTGGGGTTTCCGGTGGATGGTGGGATCCCTGAGTGAGTCCCTGGAGGCTGGCGGTGTGATGGTGGTTGGGCTCCCTGGTGGGTAGTGGGCGCCACTGGTGAAGTACCTGGTGTCTTGGAGCGTCGGGGTGGAGGTGGATCCCTTCTAGGTTAGCAGGACCGTTGGTGGTGGTGGTGGTGGTAGCTTCCCAGAGTATAATACATTTTTAAAAGAATATTCCTCAAAATATATAACTCTACTCTATGTGCACTAAATGCCTTCATAAACAAAGATATTACCTTGTAAATATAGAGTGACACTGTCACTTGGCTGTACATAGCCTGTGTAGAGAGCAGAGCTGTGCAGCAACAGCTTTTCCCACTATAGGCTGTCTGCAGAAAACATCAGGAGGGGCAGAGACTAGACCAATCACCTGCACAAAGAAAGGGAGCAGCAGTGACCAGTCTTTATTATGGCATGCTCCTGCACAGAAGGAAAGTTTCACACTGGATTACTGCACAGAAAAAATACACATAGTACACCAATTTTCAAGAACACAAATGCCTCTTATATAAACACTATTTGCTTACCCCAGAGTTTGGCTTACTTGACCTCCGGAAGATTTCCTCCCTCCTCCCCAGGCCATTTTTTTGCTATATGGCACTGCGGTACTTTAATTGACAATTGCGTGGTCATTATATTTAAAAATAAATTTATGTAATTTGTTTCCCCATAAATAGAGCTTTCTTTTGGTGGTGTTTGATCACCACTGGGTTTTTGTTTTTAGCTATAAACAAAAAAAGAGCAACAATTTTGAAAAAAACATTTTTTTTTTACTTTCTACTATAAAATATATCCAATAAAAATTTTTTTAAACTCTAAGTTCCTCATAAATTTAGGCCAATATGTATTCTGCTACATATTTTTGTTTAAAAAAAAATTCCAGTAAGTGTATATTGATTGGTTTGTGCAAAAGTTATAAAGTCTACAAACTATGAGATATATACTTGATAATTTATTTATTTAATACTAGTAATGGCGGTGATCAGTGACTTACAGCGGGACTGCGATATTGTGGTGGACAATCGGACACTATGTGGGAACCATTGACACTAATATAGTGATCAGTGCTAAAAATAAACACTGTCACTGTACTAATGACACTGGCTGAGAAGGGGTTAAACATCTAGGGCAATCAAAGGGTTAACTGTGTGCCTAACCAGTGTTTATATGTGTATTATGTGGTATTTTTACTAAAAGATGTGCTGGGTTTTTTTCCCTGCTTTGCAGGGAAACAAAATCCAACACACTGCCATTGACAGGACACAGCTCTGCCTTGTTTACATAGGTAGAACTGTGTTCTGTCTCTCTCCTCACTGATCAGCAGGTGCTGGCGGTCAATTATTGGCCGGCACCTGCTGATCAGCTTTTGCTGTGACTAATCACATACCTTTTTTCTGCATCGATTTTTATCATATGGAGGTCAGAAAACTATTCACATACTAAGATACTAACCGATCTGTAATAGCTAGAGCAGTTTGAGAGGTATAGGAGGCCCTTTAAAGTATTAAACACATATTTTAGTGTGTCTTGCGCCAGGAGGGTTTCTTGAATTGCAGGATGGTATTGGTGTATTAGAGCAAAGATCTGCAATTTAGTTCACTTATACGTCCAAACTTCCAAATGAAAAGTTTAAAAATCTTGCTCATATGTTTGTTTTTAGTAATATATAAAATAAGTCTTATAATCTGTTTCTAGCAGAAAAGACTTGCCCATGCCAAGCAGTATTGAAGGCAATTTGTGGTACGTTGTGTGCTTGAGTGAACTGCTATACTGAGAGCTTAAAGCTGAATTCCAGGCAAACAGCTAAATACACAGAGGAAATGTATATATGTGGGAGCTGTTTTACCTGCCAAAGGACTTATATTTTCTCCAACTATTCCTGTGAATTACAAAGCTCCCTCACACTGCACAGTCTGGTTGATGATATCCCATACAGTTATACAGAATTAATCCAGCTGTATGCCTTTGGAGTTCTTGCCATAATGTGAAAATATTCATAGCATACTTGCACATTATGGGAGAGTTACTCCCTGATATGCCCTGCTCCACTGAGGTGAAGATGTGTTCTGTGTCTACTGCCACTGCCACTGCCATCTTTTCTTGGCCTTCTATCATCCATCATTGGACAGCAACTTATGCACTCTGGAGTGACATGATCCACAAATGCAAGCTAGCAAAACATTGTCCTACCATTTAGGTCCATTCTCAGTATTTTACAGATCTAAAACATTAAACTATGACAACTAAACATTGCACTATGCATGTGCTATAGGCAGTGTACACTAAGAACACATTTTGTTGCAGACAGGTAAAGCAGTTTTTTGGCTAAAGAGACATA
Source organism: Staurois parvus (assembly GCF_062004578.1). Classification (NCBI taxonomy): domain Eukaryota; kingdom Metazoa; phylum Chordata; class Amphibia; order Anura; family Ranidae; genus Staurois; species Staurois parvus. The sequence goes on from NW_028318515.1 coordinate 5,052,803, forward strand.
TGCAGTCTGTTCTACAAAAAAAAGCTGTATCTGCTATAGTTTTTTTTTTTTTTAATTTTTGTTCCATTTTAAGGAGTACAGTGGTTTCCTTTCATCACACCCAGCCTTTTTAATAGACAGTAAAAGAGCAGCAGCAGGTTGATGAGATCAACCCTCTGCTGCCTGCTTGCAACACAGAGCATCGGAGAGAGAAGAACAGCGCTATCTGCGGGTAAAGCAAGAAATAAGCATAAATAAAACTCTCTTCTCTTCTTTTTCTGTACCCCCTAGACAAAAAAAATAAACATTTAATCCTTACTGTGCATGGGGAATCCCTCTACAAAGGTAACTTTCCATTTTACTCAGAATTCTGTTTTATTTAAACAAGTCTATATACATATAAAAAAAAAAAAGTAGCAACATTTATAAGTACCATTTAGACTTTGCAGGCAATGCAAGATTAATTGAGAACATATCAGATAGAACAGTTGCATATCAGCCACTGAAAAGTGCCATAGAGGGATAGTGTGCTTACCATTTCTAGTTTATCACTGGTTGCCGTCATGATAACCATGTTCTGTGCCTTTTTCCCATTAATCCTGGCAGTTGTTAATGAAGCTCTTTACCCTGGGCATCAGGCAATATGATTGAGAGTTAACTCAGTAGTTAGTGCTGGGTAGGCTTAGGTTGGATCATGATGCCAGGCTAGAACAACGTGTCTACTCGCATGGCTCTTTAGGCCACCACTCTGCCATATGGACATTTAATAGGTTATCGATTCTTATTATTATGCACTATGAAGCTAGAAATATCTTGTAGATTTTGCTTCTTCTTTTGAAAATATTTCGATTTGTTTTAACTTCAAAGAATGTTATGTTGGAGAATTAATATGATAACGTCTGACCTTTTACGGTCAGCGAGATTTAGACAGCATTGTTTGAGGTCTAATTTGTCATAATTTTACCTTCATAAGAATATTTAGATCAAATAAATGTTGAAGTATGAAATGTGAAAGGTCACCTAGAATGCTGATATTAATGGAGGTCACTATTTTAACTACTTTTGAGTAAAAACTATTTGTGACCTTCCAGCTGGATAATAGCTTTAATGGAAGCATGCTTGATATAGTGATATCTTGATATATCCCATTACTTTGGTTAAAGGTCTTTTCAGTAAAAGGTTTCAGTGGCTGTTTGGGTTCATTTAGCTAAATGCTGCTACAATCAGTTGTGCGGGTATAGGAGTGAATCATAGTTCTAGACACAAGTGAAGAATATATAATACAACTGCTGGAAGGCGAAGAAGAGGTGTTTACTACAGCACCCCATAAGATACAACTGCCATTTTCTTTATGCAGCCTAATTGTGAGCCCCACAGCATCAACTCATGAATTTATAATTACCTTCTGACACATTTTTCTTACTATATAATCTATTTGTCTAAAATGACTTGAATATACCTGAAGCTCCCCTATCTCTGACTCAAGAGACCCATACTAGCTGTTACCACTGTTACTCCTGTTGCTACACTAGAGGTCTCAACATAGAAGAATAAAGTGTGTGCATAGTGATTTTTTTTTTTTTTTTTGAAAAGTCAAAATGGCATTTGCACCATGCTGACCAGGAAACAGACTCCACCCTGTGTCTGAAAACTACATGAACTTGAAAATTTTAAAAGAGATTTAAGACTGGAAATTTTAAAAGATCTAGAGTTTCAGTCATTTGTTGTTCTAAAAAGCTAATATATATATATGTATGTATATATATATATATATATATATATATATATATACTCAGTTATGAAGAACCATAATACTTTATGACTTTGTGTTACCTTTGTGTTTTGACCGAAACAGATTACACAGAAAATCCATCGGTCAGCCAGATGTCTCAAGTTCTAGATCACTCCAGGCCTCCCAGCCCTATTCAAATTGCAGGGCACATAAAAACAGCAAGCCTCATTTACTTAATTATTTCATTCTAAAATGGTGTGGATGCGTTTTAAGCTATTTTGTTTAAAATAAACCTAAATAACCACCAAACTTTTCTATATGGCGTGTTCTGGTTATTATTATTAATCATGAATAACTGTAGATTTTGAAGATTAGGATGGGAGGAATGGCTTTCTGGATTTTCACCTATATTTAGGGTTATACTGAGCTCAGGAAATAAAAGATGTTCTTAAATAATCTAGGTCAAATTTAAATTAATGTTAGTGATATCAATTGCTATATTTAATTACTGAATCATGTATTTTGTTTTAGCATATACATTTATATTCTGTAAAGCAATCATACAAAGAAAAACATCACAATTACCGTATTTTCCAGCGTATAAGACGACTGGGCGTATAAGATGACCCCCTACTTTTCCTGTTAAATTATAGGGTTTAGGCTATACTCGCCGTATAAGACTACCCCTCTTCCAACGCACACCAAATAAAAATTAAAAAACATCAGATTTGATTTCAATATGGTAATTTTAATTCAAATGCTTATGACATGCAGATACTTAGCAGGAAAACTGTCACTTATTACTGTCATTTTTTGTATTTGTACACAGGTCCGTGTGAGTGGCACTTGTCATTATTATCCCCTTGCATGATTTGTTTATTCATATTTTTTATTTTTCATATATTGTTGCTATTTTGTATTCACACTTGTGGGTTTCACAAGGTATTAGTTCCACATCAGTTTTTTGGACTGTCCTCCCCATGTCACTGTCCTCCCCACGTCAGCCCCCCCCCCCCCAGGTCAATGCCCCCCATGTCACTGTCCTCCCCATGTTACTGTCCTCTCCATGTCACTGCCCCCCCAATGTCACTGTCCTCTCCATGTCACTGCCCCCCCCCCCCCAATGTCACTGTCCTCTCCATGTCACTGCCCCCCCCAATGTCACTGTCCTCCACATGTCAGGCCCCCCCATATCACTGCCCCCCTCATGTCACTGTCCTCCCCATGTCACTGACCCCCCCAAATGTCACTGTCCTCCCCATGTCACGGCCCCCCCATGTCACTGACCCCAGCAGATGTCACTGTCCTCCCCATGTCACTGTCCCCCCATGTCATAGCCGACCCGTGTCACTGACCCCATCACATGTCACTGTCCTCCCCATATCAGGCCCCCCCTCTGTCCTCCCCCACATGTCACTGTCCTCCCATGTTAGTCCCCCCCTCGTGTCACTGGCCCCCCACAGGTCACTGTCCTCCGTATGTCATGCCCCCCCATGTCACTGTCCTCCCCACATGTGACTGTACTCCCCATGTCAAAACCCCCGCCCCCCATGTAACTGTCCTCTCTTCGATCCACGATGCTCCCCAATACACATCTTTGATCCATCTTGCTGGAGCATCGGTGGCTAGTGATCCGCGGGATCAGCTGTGTGTGTAAGTGTAATCAGCGGTGCAGCAGAAAAGGGGTTAACTGTAGAACAGGGGTCCTCAAACTTTTTAAACAGGGGGCCAGTTCACTGTCCTTCAGGCCGTTGGTGGGCCGGACTATAGTTTAAAAAAAAAACTATGAACAACTGCAGACACAGTACAGGAAATGACCAGAGACTGCAGACATAGTACATGAGATGACCAGAGACTGCGGACATAGTACAGGAGATGACCAGAGACTGCGGACATAGTACAGGGGATGACCAGAGACTGCGGACACAGTACAGGAGATGACCAGAGACTGCGGACATAGTACAGGAGATGACCAGAGACTGCGGACATAGTACAGGAGATGACCAGAGACTGCGGACACAGTACAGGAGATGACCAGAGACTGCGGACACAGTACAGGAGATGACCAGAGACTGCGGACATAGTACAGGAGATGACCAGAGACTGCGGACATAGTACAGGAGATGACCAGAGACTGCGGACACAGTACAGGAGATGACCAGAGACTGCGGACACAGTACAGGAGATAACCAGAGACTGCAGACATAGTACATGAGATAACCAGAGACTGCGGACATAGTACATGAGATAACCAGAGACTGCGGACATAGTACATGAGATGACCAGAGACTGCGGACATAGTACATGAGATGACCAGAGCCTGCGGACATACAACGGCAGGGGGAATACTGGGCCGGCCGCTCCATAAGACGCACAGACATTTCCCTCCCCCAAGTGTGTCTTATGGAGCGAAATATATGGTAAATGCAGGACACCTTGTTGGGTCAGATCTGTGTACATTCTAAAGAGAGAGAGGAGGGGGATAAGGAGGGGAGAGAGAGAGGAGGGGGGAGAGAGGAGGGGAGAAGGGGGAGAGAGAGGAGGGGGGAGAGAGAGGGGGAGGGGGAGGGGGAGGGGGAGAGAGGGGAAGAGAGAAAGAGGAGGGGGGAGGGGGAGAGAGAGAGAGGAGGGGGAAAGAGAGGTTCCTCTGTACATCCGCTCCAGTCGCACATTCCTCGGTATATCCTGATGACTAATGTGAATACCATTCATTCCTAACGATCTTAGAATATGTCCTATAGAACTACTACAGCCCATGAATCACAGATCAACTTCTCAGGGGCAGGGCGTGGCCCTGGAACATGGAGGCGGGGATTCTTCTGTGACGCCAGCCGAGGCTTAGGGGCGCACTACTGCAGGCAAGGATGTGGCGGGGAAACCAGGGCGGAGTGTAGAGAGGCGGGGAGTGGCTGAGAAACAATAGGCGGGGTTTATCCTGTAGAGGATAAACTGGGGGAGTTGCAGCAGAGGCAGGTCGTGGCAGATGATTGAGGGGCGGAGTTTTCCCGAGTGTTAGAGATGGAGGCAAGGAGTGGCTGAGAAACAATAGGCGGGGTTTCTCCCAACACGTCGCCCTGTGGAGGATAAACTGAGAGGGTTTGTAGCAGAGAGGCAGGGCGTGGTGGATGATTGAGAGGCGGAGTTTTCCGTGACATGTGCAGATGCATCAGGGAGACACATCTTCATGGGGGAACTGATCTTGCCGCTACAGGGGAACTGATCTTGCCGCTACACTGGCTCGGAAGTAAGTGTCAGCACACCGTATACCAGCTTATAAGACAACACCCGGCGTATAAGACGACCCCTAACTTTTGAGAAGATTTTCATGGGTTAAAAAGTCATCTTATATGCCGGAAAATACGGTACTTACATTTTTGTAGTACAAATGGTGTACAATATAGATCTTGACAATGTCCACAAGTATAGTGACCTGAAAGGATTCTATGAATAACAAAGACTGCTAAACACGCAACATTTTTCACATTTTTACATTCCAAACACATACCAAAATAAGGAGAATAGCATATGCCAGCATGTTCCAGAACCAGGAGTAATCTTGAGTAGGACCTGTACATCACCTTAGGGATCTACATTATGTTATAGTGAATGGAAGAAAGAAAGAAACCCAGGTCTGCCAACACGTATTGATCACTACACTATTGTCTCAGAATAAGGTCTAGTTTGGTGTAATCAAAGAACATTTAATTTGCCCAGAGTGCCTTGGAGCTTGGCCATATCGTACCAGGATGTGTTTTGGAATATGGCCCTTACCTCCCTCAGCTGGCTGTAGTCAATTTATTGGTTCATTAATCTCTAGTACGCCACCTACTCAGCTAACCACATACAGTATACAATACAGTTATGGTAAGGTATTATTGCTTGACATACTGTATAGAATTACAATGTTAGTGGTTTTAAATACTGTAGATAATGGTTAATGGATAGGTCATATTTGTGAATAAGGTGCTACAGTGACTGTATCTCAATGTTGTTTCCCCCTCTTTAATTTTATTTTACCATATTGGTGATATTTGTACTTTTTTAATGATGTTAATAAAAAGTTGATTTTTATGCACATGTTAATCGCTTCATTGGGTTACCTAAAAAGTCAGTTATGTCATCCTATTGAATATAACTTTGTCTATATTTTGTGTTTACTCTATTACATTAGCCCATAGTCTTCTCCTGTGACTCCTAGACAATTTATTGGATCAGTAACCTGGTGTTGAAAAACTTTTTTTGTGCTTGCCAAAAGATATTTTGTGTCCAGCGTATCCAACAATAGAAGCTCAGACAGTATGTTGTAGGCAACCAGTTTTACAAAATTGCACTTTTTATATCTAGTGGGTAGTAGTGCTCCCATTCAGGACTGGGTAGATTCAGTCACCTCTTCCTCTAGGGCAATGTCATGGAATAAGTAGAATACTGGGTGAAGGGTTCTAGAATTTCTTCTGATCAGGCTTGGGGGGGGGGGGGGGCAAGACAAGAGAAAATGTTAAAGGCCTAGATGTGGGATACTGCACTTTGGACAAGAGGTTAGGCAGCCTGAGGGTAGGGACCTAAGATAATATTGATGGTGTGGTAGGCCCTGTGGATCGATTTAAATTGTAATTCTCTCTAGACCTCATTTATAACTGCCTGCCATAGGCACCCCCAACATTGTTTTCTTTAATAGCCTAAGTCTCCTCTGGGGATTGATGTGTCATCTGTGCTCATTTGATTATATTGTTAGTTATGGTTGCTGTACAATCTGTATGTTATTGGAAGTGTAAAGATTATAGTTTCTTAGCTGTGGAACTCTGCTAAAACAATCTTTTTGTTTAATACAGAGGCATACAGTATGTGTATCAAAGGTACCTTACTGAGCTTGTGGGGTAAATCACAAGTTACATTTACATGTTAGGGATCTGGAACTCACATGTCCATGACGGTAATCACACAATCTTCAAACAGGAAACAACTTAGTATCATTTATAGATAAAGAAGACATATAATTGTATGAATATAATGTGACCATATTCTCAATGGATGTATGAATGTATATTATGTTTGTGTATATTTCTGGCAGCAAACCCTGTTTTAAATTGAACCTTTAGATCAAAAAGACAAATAGAGAAAGGAAGTTTTTTTTTTTGTTAAAAAGGTCTATTAATGCATATAGAGGCAGTAAAATATTACTGTGAAATGGCTTCTAGCAATTTGGAAGTGCCATCAATTAAAGTAATTAAGTAAAATAATGCATTTATATATCCTATAAAATCACTGCCTGTGGGATATTCAGCAAATGAGCATCAACATACGACAGAAAGATGTTATTACAGTGTTAAAGACTTCTGCAATGATTATATTTGATTTATGGTAATCACAGCACTTACACAAAATATAATTTTGGCTTAGCAGATTGATGTTGCCTGATCAGAGTTCATTTTAGTACAATCCATTGCTTTTTATTCTTTTGTGACGTGTAAAAATAATTACCGGTAGCCAAAAAATGGATTAGCCATGTTTTGTGTTTCCATTGAATACACTTATTTTATGTGGGTGCTCATACCTATGACTTCATGCCAGATTTCTAGAAAGACCACATAGGTCTCAACTAAGGTGAAAAAGGTTTCAGAGAGACAACAACCTGCTACTCACTTACTTCTAAGTCTGCAAATATAAAACAATAAGGAATAACTAAACTAATGTATTTTGGTACCATAAGGCTACATACAAATGGGTGATTATGGGCATACAGTACAGCAAATTCCTGCAGCAAGAATCAGCAGATTCTTGCAAATCCTGTAAATAACATTTTTGGGGGATACTTTAACTACTTCCCTAATGGGACATTTTTCTCCTGCATGTGAAAACCATAATTTTTGCTTGAAAATTACTTAGAACCCCCAAACAGCAAAGACCTAAAGAATAAAATGGTGAGGTTTTTTTATGGGGGGCAATTTTTTATATGACATGGCATTTGTGTATTGGTGTTTCAAACACAAATTTTGTGGAAAAAATACAATTTAATTAATTTTAGTGCACACAAACACAATACAATGCCCATTTTTTTTGTAAAATATAAAAGATGATGTTACACTGAGTAAACAGATACCTAATATGTCTTGCTTTAAAATTGTGTACACCCGGAGAATGGCACCAAATGACAGTACATAAAAATCTCCATAGGCGACACTTTAAAAGCCTTTACAGGTTGCCAGTTTAGAGTTACACAGGAGGTCTAGTGCTAAAATTATTGCTCTCACTATAACGTTCCCAGCTATACCTCACATGTGTAGTGCGAGCACCGTTTATATATGCTGCATGACCTACATATGTGTTTGCCTTTCGTTTATTAATTTTTTTATTATTTTTACACTGTCCCTTTGCATTTTTTTATCACATTTATTGCTATCACAAGAAATAAAATCAAACCCTTGTGATAGCAATAAGCAGTGACAGGTACTTTTTACAGAGACATCTGCGGTCTATTAGACCCCAGATTTCTCCTCTGCCCTTAAAGTGATTGTAAAGGCTCAAGGTTTTATACCTTCATGCATTCTCTGTGCAGTAGCCCCCCCCCCAATACTCACCTAAGCCCTCTCTCAATCCAGTGCTGGAGTCTCAGCCAATGAGGAGAGGGAGTCTCGGGATAGCTGACACTCCCTCTCCTCATTGACTGAGACAGCAGATAGAGTCGTTGTCTTCTGTTGCTGTCAATCACAGCCAGTGAGCCAATGAGAAGAGAGAGGGGCAGCGCCGATCGGCAACACGGTGTGTGAATGGACACATGGAGCAGTGGGTGCCCCCATAGCAGGAGGGAGGGGCCATGAGAGTCTGTGGGGCATTGGATAAGAGGATGACCTGGACTGCTTTGTGCAAAACCACTGCACATAGCAGGTAAGTATAGATGTGTTTGGTAAGCACTATGGTAAGCCAGTGGAAGCACCAACTTTAGTCTTGGGCTCCCTGATGGGACGAGAGAGCCCAGGAAGGCACCGAGAGAGAGTTGGGAGGGGGGACACCCCTGTCGCTGCTTGAAAAAGCAATCAAGGCACTAACTAGCCACTAGGATTGCTTTTACATTACAGAGCATCCACTGGCTAAAATAATATACCAGGATGATCCCTGTAGCTGACGTCATCATCCCAGTATCTACACTCAAAGTCCAGGATGTCATATGACATTTTATGAGGGGGGGAAGTGGTTAAATCTGTACATGGCATTATGGAACATTACAATTTACACAGACAGTCTCAGCGTCAGGGTTCACTGGTTCAGCGCAAGCATGTAGAATAGCAAAGAAATCAAGCACAATTCTATAAAATATAGAATTATGTAAGGGTATCCTATATATTTTCTCTGTAAAGGTTTGGTTTAAAGCAGAACTCAAACCAAAAATAACAATAACATTTTTTAAAATGGCCCATTAAAAGATTCAATCCAAAGATTTCTCAGCAGTCCTTTTTTAGTCCTACAAGATGTCCTTAGTCTAATATCCAGCATCTTTCAATCCCCTACCTCTGAGTCCAGGTGGTCCTGGATCTTCCCCAGCTTGTGACTAGACAGTGAAAGGAGAAGCAGCACAGTGATGAGCTCATCTCTCCATCACTCTGATTTATTTTTCTATTAGCATGCTTCTTGTCAGCACATGAATTGATTAGCTCCATGTAATGCTGCTTCCTCTACCTTTTCATTCCTGCTATAGTATACAGATTGATACCAGGTCAAATTCAGGTACTTACACTGCTTGCCTTTAAAAAATACATTTAATGATATATTAATAATAACAGAGCTGCAATAATTTGTGTCTTTTATATATGTCCAGTGTTCAGAGGTAAAAATTTTCTGTGAGTTATTGTTTGAGTAATTTTTTCCAAGTATTTGTTTCCTGTATTTACAGTCCAGGACAGATTGAAAGTGCAGGTATTTCCATCTATGTATAATAAACCCTAACTTCATTGCCACGGTCAGGATTTTTCAAAATTGTTTAATATTGTATACGTATACAGAAATGGCTGCAAATCATGAAAAAGATTTATCGGAACGCTATAATTGTATTAAAAAACTGATTTCAATGAGCAATGAAGGAGGGTCAGTGCATTGCACAGATGTGAATGTGTGTAGAGAGGGATTGCTCTTTTCAGACCCTTCCTTTGTTTTCCAACTAAGCAGGAATAATATAAAACTTCCAACATTTAATTGACCTTCTTTTAGAAAGCCAGATCCATTAACAAGAGATACATTTTATCCAAATAATGATTCTTGTTTATAGAGGCACAGATGAAGTTTAAGCGGACAGCAGGTATTCAATTCCTTATCAGCTCTCCTGCCAAGTTGCTCATTCGTATTTTTTAGTTTGTCCAAACCAATGAGGTGGCAAACATTTACACCGGCCCTGCAAAGAGCTTATTCATATTTAAATAAAGCTATTATCTCTGCCTTGAGTTTCAATAGTTTTATACTCATCCTCAGGAGTATTTCTCTCGGCACTGCCATCTAATCAGCTTTAGCTTTTAATTAAACAGCTGTCATTTGCTTCCTAATTCTACTTCGACCTGATGTTCTATTAAATTTTAATTTACGCTAGGCTGGATAAGGAATATATTCCTTCAGACAACAAAGAAATACTATTAACTAGGTTACAGTTGTAATTAAAAAAAAATAAAAAATAACAAACTGGCTACCTCTGCAGTCAAGCGTAGGTATAAATGTCACAATTTAATTTTCAGTACTGAAACCTATGGATTACTGTGTTTTGCATATATTATCACCAATTGCATCATTGCAGATTGCACTGCCTTTTTTTATTCTTTATGTTGCTGATCATCACATTGAAACAGTAAAATCTAAGATTCCTTAACAACGAAAGTAACACGTTTTTCTACTTTGATGTAACAAAGCACTGTGCAAACTGCTGGCTCTATATAAATCCTGTATAATAATAATAATAATAATAACAACACATTATCATTAAAGCCTAACCCCCACCTTAAATTTGTGTTTTGGTTTTGTATGGGGAAAGTTAACATTTCTGTTTGGTTTTCATTTTTATCTGCTACCTCAATTTCTTCTGGACCAAATTTTAAAGGTCCATAGTTCCCTTTCTGACCTTTCAATTGTGCTCCATAGGGTTAGAAGGGCCAATAATGGCGGTTTTGTTGTATGACAGCCCCTCCTTATAAAAGTATGGGTTCCTTGCAGCCATTTATTAGTGTGTGAAACATTTAAGAAGAGCTGAAAGTTTGTTTAGAGGGAGAAAGTTGCTATATGTTGCTATTCTGTGCTATATTGCATTAAATTAATGTGAATTTCAGTGTGGTGGGCCACATAGCGCAAAACCAACTGTCATCTTGACAAGTATACAAACACTCCTGTCTGCTCTAGCAGCTGGAAGTGTATGTAAATGTATTGCTGTTGTTGATGTAAGCTGATGTAAGCCTTACATCAGTGGAGGCAAAATGGTTCAACTGTTGTGCCACTGGCCAGTTTGTACAAAGCTTAGAGGTTTAGTTTTATTTACTTTATTAGATTTATTGGTAGTAAATGCAATTTTTTTATGTCATGAATTTTAGTGCACTGTTTATCAAACCCATATTTCTTTATACTGAACTGATGTATTTAACAATGTAACCATTTTCCCTGTTCTCTTCTGTAAACTACAAAAGTTACAGTCCATAATTAGGAGAGCAGCATAGGGGGACAATGATGCTCCTCCTCAGATACGTTGTGGTGAGCACTTTGTTACCGGAAGTGTGTTAGTGGCAGGATCACTAGGGGAAAATAAAGCAAAAGATAAGAATAACAATGGAAACTAATGCACCCCTAGCATTTCCACCTGTGGCCATGTTTAGTAAGGGCAGATAATTCATGTACCATTTACCTCCTGGAAACTATATACCCTTAGCTGTGGCCACGTTTAGTAAGGGCAGATAATTCATGTACTATTTACCTCCTGGAAACTATATACCCTTAGCTGTGGCCATGTTTAGTAAGGGCAGATTATTCATGTACCATTTACTTCCTATATACCCTTAGCTGTGGCCACGTTTAGTAAGGGCAGATAATTCATGTACCATTTACCTCCTGGAAACGATATACCCTTAGCTGTGGCCATGTTTAGTAAGGGCAGATAATTCATGTATCATTTATCTCCTGGAAACTATATACCCTTAGCTGTGGCCATGTTTAGTAAGGGCAGATAATTCATGTACCATTTACCTCCTGGAAACTATATACCCTTAGCTGTGGCCATGTTTAGTAAAGGCAGATAATTCATGTACCATTTACTTACTGGAAACTATATACCTTTAGCTTAGGTATGCAGGCAGTAGGGTGTGCTTAATTGAGAAATCCCCTCCTCCCCTTCTGCAGAAAAAAATATGCCCATGAAGACTCCTGGGATGTATGACATAATTTAGGCCTAGACTAGGGCTTAAAATTTTGAGTCTAGACCTACTAGCCAAGCACAAATCCTATTCTCCACCAGTTGCCCCACTCAACCTTGCCCAGGTCCACCTCCAACCCCACCCCTGGCCCATCCCCCAACCCCGTCCTAGCCCTGCCCCCAACCACACCCCCTTAAAGCTTATGAAATTACAATTTTCTTTAGAATAAAGAGTCCAAAATATAAAAAACTACAATTATAACATAGCTTTATTATGTCAATTTAAACACAACAGCAATAGCTTAATAGCAATAGGGTGCAATCAAAATAACAAGTTTTACAGCTTTAAACCTGTAGTAAACATTTTGTATTTTGTTTGTTTATCTCCTGCATCTTTAATAAGAGACTTTAGTAACTAAAGTCTCTTTTAAAAGATGTAAGTTTACAGAAGTATAGCATAAGAAAAAGGCTTATTTTGATAGCAAAAAACATGGAATAATAGTTACTGTAAATATGTTGTATTTATGTCATTTACCTTAAGCTGGCGGGTGTAGGGATGTGCACCGTTGGCGGGTCTCTCCTGCATGTGTCTCCCACGTTGGTGTAGAGCGGGCCTCTCCTCGTGTTCCCCATGGTGGTGTAGAGCGGGCCTCTCCACGTGTCCCCCAAGGTGGTGTAGAGCGGGCCTCGTGTCCCCCAAGGCAGTGTAGAGTGGGCCTCGTATCCCCCAAGGCATTGGAGAGCGAGCCTCTCCTCATGTCCCCCAAGGCGGTGGAGAGCAGGCCTCTCCTCGTTTCCCCCAAGGCGGCGAAAAAGAAACCAGAAGTCGGAAACCGGAAGTCGGCTTCACAACAAGGCTTGGAACGCAATTGGAACGGAAATCAATCCCCATGGGGATTGTATTGAAAGCCACCCGCTCCAATGCAAGCCACCCGCTCCATTTGTGCTCACCACATAGGGATTTCCCCTCGCATTTGGTGGAAATTTCAATCCCTGACCTAGGCTATAATCCTGGAAGCAACCGAAGCAACAAAAAAAGTTTAAAACAAGTAAATATAGTATATCTTCCTATCTACGGATTAAAAATATTTAATATTGATTGAGGGAGTTTATTGCTGCTTTAAGTAATGATAACATTATCACTGATGCAATATATGCACAGCTTCAATGTAAAAATTGCTTTGGTCCATAAAGAGTACACAGATGTGAGAAAAGAAGTGGTTAAACAATAGGTGTGAAATGTGAAAATAGCACCTTTTCTTCACAACAAAATTTGAATTTTCTATTGTTCCATTGTCTGTTGGCTTAGGCCTAAATAATAAAGCAGCCACCTTTTAAAAATCTTGTCAGCGAGTTTATGTCTTGCTGACTAATATGGCTGTCCCTTTCACTTAAGTAGGACAGAATCCATATTACAACCCCCACAGATGCTTTTACTGTACTATTTTTCAAAGAGCTTTGTTTTTGCTTTGTCTTACATTGCTTCCAGGCATAATCACTAAGGTGGGTAGCCCTGCCAGCTGGTTTTTTTTCTTACTTTAAGTGTTCTGCCTGACCTTCAGTGGCTACTGTGCATTATAAAACTATCCTGTCTCCTTTTGGCTAAGATGCACAGCTCTACAAATTTAACCTGGTTTTAAACGTCTTGCATGAACAATCTCAATATGTGAAGGCAGGTTGATCATAATTCTCCTTTTATTACTTGTAATTGTGTCACTTATTATGACCACCGAGAGCTAATCTTTCAAAATGGCAAATAAAGTGATCTGGGTTATATTGCCTAGCCTGTTAATGTGTAACATCAGAACCACAAAGTTGTATTTAATGTCTCTCACAGTAGCGCTTAAACATTTAAAGATGTTGCCATTGCTCTTCTATATCTTGCATAAATGTTTCTGTAACAAAAGGAAAAGAAAAAGCTAAACCTGGCGTTACTATGTAACCTTATGGTTAGGTCATATTGCCTAGCCTGTTAATGTGTAACATCAGAACCTCGGAGTTGTATATAATGTCTCTCACAGTAGCACTCACACATTTAAAGATGTTGCCATTATGCTTCTATATCATGCATAAATGTTTCTGTAACAAAAGGAAAAGAAAAAGCTAAACCTGGCGTTACTTTATAACCTTACTGTTAGGTCATATTGGGTACAAGCAGCGGCGTATTCATCACAAGGCAAACAAGGCATTTGCCTAGGGTGGCAATTTTCAGGGGGCGGCACCACCCCCCAGGAAGATGAGAAAGGGATGGGGACCTGGTGAGGCTCCACCATGGAAATCCGAGGAGGCTGTGCACTGCTGGAGGATGTAAGCTTCCTGCACAAGGAAGACACATAGAAGGAAGACACTGGGCTTAGCTCCGGGGATGGCAGGCTGCTTTCCAGAGAGGCTAAGGTTAGTGTTTGACTAACTCTCTCTCTGCGGGCAGGATGGGGGAGGCAGGGTGGTTGGCAGAGGGTGATGATGACAGGGGCCGGGGGGAGGGGTTTGGTTGGTGAAGGGTGGCAGGGGCTGGGGGGGGTGTTGTTGGTGGTGCGGGTCGCCCAATTTTAGTGTTGCCTAGGGCAGCACAAGAACTAATTACACCACTGGGTACAAGTGCTGCTTTTGTAAATTGACTGGTACAAGCTACCAACTAGGGGGGATTTAATGAAACTGATGCACACAGAATCTGGTGCAGCTCTGCATAGAAACTAATCAGATTCCAGGTTTTTTTTTGTCAAAGCTTAATTGAACAAGCTGAAGTTAGAAGCTGATTGGTTGCTTCATACAGCTGCACCTGACGCTGAGTACACCAGTTTTAGTAAATCTCCCCTAGGGTGTAGTAAAAGATTCTCTATAACTAGAACAGTGTTAGTTCTTACAGCCCATAGCAATGTGTCCTATTGCAGTCACTAGGGATTGCCTAGTCTCTGAGAGAACCATTTCTAAAATGAAACACACCAGTATATCTCACTGTCTGATGTTTACCAGTAAACAGGCAAAAATAGGTGGGTATATTTGATGCTAGCTTAACCTCTGATCCATATTTACAAAATGTTGTTGGAACATCTTTTTTCCACTTAGGGAACATAGCTGTGTCCCATACTATCATACACTGTAGCTGATCCATACATTTGTGTTCTCCCAGCTTGACTATTGCAATTCTCTACTCGCTGGTGTATCTAAATCAACTGGTAATCAACACAATATGTACAAAGTTCTGCAGCCAGAATCCTGATTAGGTCTGGTGCAAGTGACCATATTACCCCTATCCTGGAGTCCTTGCACTGGCTACTTGTCAGGTTTCACGTAGATATAAGATCCTCTTGTTTACCTACAGTATAGGGTTCTTCATGGCTTGGCACATTGTCTGATCTTTTATCAACTTACTCCCTCCATTGTAACCTCCGCTCCTTAAATTCTTCTGTGTATCCCCCTACTCACCTTCACAAGAAGGGAGACAAAACCTTCTCCTGCTATGCTCCAAACCTCTGGAATTCACTTCCAAGGAACATCAGAGAGTCATCTTCTCTAAACTCATTCAAATCAAATCTAAAATCTTTTTTCTTTAGACAAGCTTTCACTTAATGGTCTCTTTTTTTCCTTTGTTTTATCCTGTGTATTTCTTGTTTGTTTTCTTTGTAAAGCACTTTGAGAAACTACCTTTAACTGCTTGCCGACCAGCCACAGTAGATATACTGCGGCAGGGCAGAACCGCTGCACAAAATCACATATATATACAGTGGGGCAAAAAAGTATTTAGTCAGCCACCAATTGTGCAAGTTCTCCCACTTAAAAAGATGAGAGAGGCCTGTAATTGGCATCATAGGTAGACCTCAACTATGAGATACAAAATGAGAAAAAAAATCCAGACAATCACATTGGCTAATTTGGAAAGAATTTATTTGCAAATTATGGTGGAAAATAAGTATTTGATCAATATCAAAAGTTCATCTCAATATTTTGTTATATATCCTTTGTTGGTATGTTGGCCCATTCCTCCATGCAGATCTGCTCTAGAGCAGTGATGTTTTGGGGCTGTCGCTGGGCAACACGGACTTTCAACTCCCTCCAAAGGTTTTCTATGGGGTTGAGATCTGGAGACTGGCTAGGCCACTCCAGGACCTTGAAATGCTTCTTACGAAGCCACTTCTTCATTGCCCGGGCGGTATGTTTGGGATCATTGTCATGTTGGAAGACCCAGCCACGTTTCATCTTCAGTGCCCTTGCTGATGGAAGGAGGTTTGCACTCAAAATCTCACGATACATGGCCCCATTCATTCTGTCCTGTACATGGATCAGTCGTCCTGGTCCCTTTGCAGAGAAACAGCCCCAAAGCATGATGTTGCCACCCCCATGCTTCACAATAGGTATGGTGTTCTTTGGATGCAACTCAGCATTCTCTCTCCTCCAAACGAGTTGTGTTTCTACCAAACAGTTCTATTTTGGTTTCATCTGACCATATGACATTCTCCCAATCCTCTTCTGGATCATCCAAATGCTCTCTAGCAAACTTCAGATGGGCCCGGACATGTACTGGCTTAAGCAGAGGGACACGTCTGGCACTGCAGGATCTGAGTCCCTGGCGGCATTGTGTGTTACTGATGGTAGCCTTTGTTACGTTGGTCCCAGCTCTCTGCAGGTCATTCACTAGGTCCCCCCGTGTGGTCCTGGGATTTTTGATCACCGTTCTTGTGATCATTTTGACCCCACAGGGTGAGATCTTGCGTGGAGCTCCAGATCGAGGGAGCATATCAGTGGTCTTGTATGTCTTCCATTTTCTAATTATTGCTCCCACAGTTGATTTGTTCACACCAAGCTGCTTGCCTATTGCAGATTCAGTCTTCACAGCCTGGTGCAGGTCTACAATTTTGTTTCTGGTGTCCTTCAACAGCTCTTTGGTCTTCACCATAGTGGATTTTGGAGTGTGACTGTTTGAGGTTGTGGACAGGTGTCTTTTATACTGATAACAAGTTCAAACAGGTGCCATTGATACAGGTAATGAGTGCAGGACAGTGGAGCCTCTTAAAGAAGAAGGTACAGGTCTGTGTGAGCCAGAAATCTTGCTTGTTTGTAGGTGACCAAATACTTATTTTCCACCATAATTTGCAAATAAATTCTTTCCAAATCAGCCAATGTGATTGTCTGGATTTATTTTCTCATTTTGTCTCTCATAGTTGAGGTCTACCTATGATGCCAATTACAGGCCTCTCTCATCTTTTTAAATGGGAGAACTTGCACAATTGGTGGCTGACTAAATACTTTTTTGCCCCACTGTACATGATTTTGCATTTCCGGGTGGGGGGCGCGCATGAAGTTGATGTCATTCACCAGGTCCCGGCTGATGATTACCTGCCGGAGCCCAGTGATTACCGACAAACACTGACAGGGAGGACGGCTGCATTGTTTACAATGCAGCTCTCCTCCCTGTCAGTTTGGGCACACTGATTGGGATGGCTGAGCGCAGCCATCCCAATCAGTGTGCTTACAGTGAAGCACACACCCCCTGCCTTCTAGTAAAACACTCCCATCACACAGTTAACCCTTTTATTGACTCCCAATGTTAACCCCTTCCTCCACAGTGCCATTAGTACAGTGTCTGCGCTTTTTTTTGCACTGATCACTGTATTGGTGTCACTGGGGATGTCAGTGACCCCAAGTCAGTTCCCCCCAGCATCAAATTGTCTGTTGCAGATAAACCCCTTGCTCCGGGAGGAGGAGCCTAACCAAGGCGGTAGGAGAGAGGGCGATGTGAGCGCTCTCCGTAGGATGGCCACCCTCCCTCCCCAAATGTTCCCCGACTAATGCTGCGAAGGCACCCGGTTGAGAACTTATGGGTGAGAGGGGTTCCCGAAGAGAATTTGAGAGGACGGAGCTGCAGGAGTCCGCGACTACGGGGCGGTTGAAACCTCCCACCCGAGGCTGCTGGGAGTGCAGGTGACGCGGGGCGGTCACGTAATCTCCCGCAAGGGAGCTCTGGGAGACAGTGAAGCCGGTTAGCTTCCCGATTCAGGGGGAGACGCTGGCTCTCTCACGGATGAGACACGTGGACCTGGCTCAGCGTACCGACTCGGTGAGAGGAGAAGGGGAGAGAACTGGCAGGTCCCCAGAGGAGTTGGAGAAGACGCCAGCTTGGGAGAGAGGAGAGTCTGTGTGCCGGATACCAGTGAGAGAGGTAGACGGACGAGAGAGAAGGAGACCTGGAGAGAACACCCCCCCCTCCTCCAATTGAGGGGAAGAGGAATGGTGCCAGAACAGAAGACAGAGATCCCAAAGGACAATCTCCCAGGAAAAGCAACTAAAAGAGGGTGAGTGAGAGTGGCTGGACTATATATAAAATCTGTTATTATGGACAGTTTATTGATGCAGCAGGAGAAGTATACATAGAGGGGGAACACCAAGCAGAGTGAATAAATTAGAACCTCTCCAAAAGACCCATTACAGCATATACCCTAAAGTTTTAAAGAAGAGGGTGTGGACACATATAGAAAACATGAAGAGTAAAAATAGCAAAGGGAGTGGTGCCAAGCATTCCCAATCTGGAACAATTAGAAAATTTACGTCTCAAGGTAATGTGACCCCAGAAAGAACTCAAGGGGTAGGTGAAAAAAGTATAATGGAAAATAGCATGGATAAGAGCGCCAGGTCTCCTGTGGAAATGGATAATAGTAGCCAACAAATAATAGGAGGAATAGATCTAAGAGAAAATGAAGGAGAACTACAAATCCCAAATAAAAAAGAGATGGCAGAAATGTTTGGAAATTTGGAAAAATCAATTAAACAGGAGATGGGAATTATTCGGAAAGACTTGGGTCATCTTTTGTCCAGAGTAGAAGAAACAGAAGAAAAAATTAAAAAACATGCTCAAGCCATTCCTGAACTGAGAAATTATATAATGCAGATTAGGCAAGAACAGAAAAAGCTGGGATATAAGTTGGAGATACAAGGTAACATGCATAGGAAAAATAACCTCAGGATAAAGGGAATTCCGGAGCTTGCACAAGAAGAAGATTTAAGAGAGATAATACAAAAAATTCTAATCTCCATCATGGGTAGACCTAGAACTGAGACATTTGTATTGGACAATATATATAGGATGGGAAGGTATCAGCAAGATCGGATGGAAGAGAGACCGAGAGATGTAGTGGTACATTTTAATAAAAAAGGAGAGAGAGAAGAAGTATGGAAGAAGATAAAAGGAAGAGCTAGTATTGAGTATGAAGGAAAAAATTTACAAATTTTTGCAGATTTGACACCTGAGACATTATGGAGAAAAAGATCATTGAGACCACTAATAGAACAGATGAAAAAACAGAATATACAATATAGATGGAATAGTTCGATGTGTCTAATCGGATGGAAGAATGGAGTTACTGCATACCTGAGATTTCCTGAAGAATTAAGAGACTTTTTTGATAAACTTAATATTCAAAGAATAGAGATTCCAGGTTGGGAGGAAGAAGGAGGAGGGATGTATGCTGAGGGAAAAGAGGAGTGGCAACAAGTTAGAAGAAGGAATAGAGAACGAATAGATAGGGGAACATCAGGGGAAAGGGAGGGTACAAGGTTAGAGCTCTACCTCAGGATCAAGATCCAAACGTGGCATTAGGCCCACAAAAGGTTTAGATGGCAAAAAATAGGCCTAAGGGGAGAGGGGGAGATGGGGGGGAGGGGGGGAGGTTGAGGGGGAGGTTGAGGGGGAGGGTTGGGGGGGAGGGGGAGGTGGATGTTGGGGAGGGAGGAGGAGAGAGGGGGGGATATGGTAGGGGAGGGAGGGGAGGAAGGTATAGGGGAAAGTTTTTAAAAACACTCTGCATAGGGAGGAGATGTATACAAGAAATATGGAAGATATAAGATTTATAACATACAATGTAAAGGGGTTGAATAGTCCCGGGAAGAGATTTAAGCTATTTAAAGAATTACAACTTAGAGAAGCCTCGGTAGTTTTGCTGCAGGAGACGCATTTTGAGAATAAGTCAAATATAAAATTGAACACCAGAAATTATCCAACATGGTTCTATGCGGATTCCCCAATTAAGAGAGCTAAAGGGGTGGCAATTGGGTTTGATAAAAACACAAGGTAGGAGATGGAAGAGAGAGAGACAGATCCTGAGGGGAAATTCTTGTTTTTGAGAGGTAGATTGCAAAAAATGGAATGTACAATAGCAAATATCTATTGCCCAAATAAGAAACCAGAGACATACCTGAAAGGGATATTAAGAAAACTGATGGATTTCAAAAAGGGAAGATTGATAGTGGCAGGGGATTTGAATCTAAGCTTGGACCCACAGATGAACACAACCTCTTGTGTGCGGAGAGAGGGAGGTAGGTCTCTGAGGATTTTAAAGAAGGAGATACACGAGTGTCAACTAGTGGACATATGAAGAATAATGCATGGAAAGGAAAGAGACTATACCTTCTTCTCTAATGCACACAAGATTTACTCGAGATTAGATTATATACTGGTAGATCACCAACTTATTGAGAAGGTGGCTAAAGTAGAAATAGAGTCAATGACGCTTTCAGACCATGCCCCGGTTATAATGAAGCTAAGATGGGGGAAAAAGTTAACAAGGGGGGTAGGATGGAGGTTAAATGAGGCTCTTCTACAAGACCAAGAGACTGATAAGAAGATTAGAAAGGAGATGGAAAGATTTTTTCAGGAGAATGAAACAGGTGATGTGTCAGTGGCCACAGTTTGGGAGTCCCATAAGGCATATATTAGAGGTATATTGATTGCGCTAGGGGCAAAAAAGAAAAGGGAAAGGAGTAAGAAATTAATGGGGCTTTTAAAAGAAATATATGACCTAGAACAGATCCATAAAAATAGAACAACAAGTGAGATAAGACAGAAGGTAATAAAAAAGAAGAGAGAACTGGAGATATTAATGGAAGAAGAGAGGAAGAGAGTATTAAATAAAGTAGCAGGAGAGAGGTATAGATGGGGAGATCGACCAGGAAAATATTTAATGAAAGCCCTAAGGAAAAAGAAAAATAGAAATTATATAGAAAAAATAAGAAATACCAAGGGAGAAATGGCGCACTCTACTAAAGAGATCGTAAAGGTGTTCAAGGAATATTATAGTAAGTTGTATAATATTAATTCCCAGGAGGCTGTGAATGAAGGTGAAAATGAGAATAGAGAAAAAAGAAGAATATACTTAAAAAATGCAGGACTACCAAAGGTAGATGAAGATCTATTGAAATCCCTGGAAGTAGAAATCACGCAGGAGGAAATAAAAATAGCATTAAAAAACACTAAGGTGGGGAAAAGTCCAGGCCCAGATGGATATACCGCGAGATATTATAAAAAATATAGTGAATTTCTTATACCTAAATTGAAAGACTATATGAATGCCCTAGGTGGAGAAATGGAGATCAGACAGGAATTCCTACAAGCCCATGTAACACTTATACATAAGGAAGGGAAAGACAATGTTCCAGTTATAGACCAATTGCACTGCTAAATATAGATACGAAGTTATATGCAAAGGTCCTAGCAAATAGAATGAAAGATTTAATGCCAGAATGGATCCATGGAGATCAGGTGGGCTTTGTATCGGGGAGAGAGGGTAGAGATAATGGAATCAGAACTATGTTATTGATTCAGAAATCTAGGAAGGGGAAAGCCCCGGTGGTGTTGCTATCTATCGATGCTGAAAAGGCTTTCGATAGAGTAAACTGGAGCTTTATGATGGATACCCTAGAGATCATGGGAGTAGGTGGTAGAATGAGGGAGTGGGTAGGAAATTGTATAGAGCGCCCTCCGCGGTTATTTTGGTTAATGGGGAAAAATCTGACCCCATAGAAATGTCAAACGGGACAAGGCAGGGATGTCCATTGTCCCCATTGCTATATGTGTTATCGTTGGAACCTTTACTGGAAACAATTAGGAAGAACGTAGACATAAAGGGAATA
This sequence comes from Staurois parvus, assembly GCF_062004578.1. NCBI lineage: Eukaryota > Metazoa > Chordata > Amphibia > Anura > Ranidae > Staurois > Staurois parvus. The sequence goes on from NW_028318515.1 coordinate 5,074,783, forward strand.
CAGATAGGGGAAACTGAACATAAAGTGGCAGCTTTTGCGGATGACTTGTTGTTTTATGTGGGAAATCCTAGGATAACACTCCCGAACTTAATAAAAAGCTTAAAGGAGTATGGGAAATTATCAAATCTAAAAATCAACCCAACAAAAACTGAGATTTTAAATATAAATCTTCCGAATAGTGAGAAAGAAAAGATACAAAAAGAATTCCCTTTTATTTGGAGAGATAAAGAGATAAAATATTTAGGGGTTAAACTTACTGCTTCATATACAAAATTGTATAAATTAAATTATATTGCTCTTCTAAATGAGATCAAAGAGGAAATGAAGAAATTGGGAGGAGGAAACCCTTCTTGGTTAGGACGTATAAACTTGATAAAAATGATAATAGTACCCAAACCCTGTATAAATTTCAGATGATTACAATTAGACTCCCAGAGGCCTTTTTTAAAGAAATTAAAAAGATGATAACAAGATTCATATGGAGAAATAAAAAATCTAGAATATCTTATGACCTGATGACTAGAAGTAAAGAGAGAGGGGGATTGGGAGTGCCAGACCTTAAGAGATATTATAATGCTGTAATCTTAACAAGAATTTATGACTGGACACATAATGGTGAAGGGAAAAGATGGGTTAAGATAGAGAATGATCTGAGTGGAGTTGACCTGAGTAGAAGTATATGGGCACCTACACAATATAGAGGTTTAAAAGACACCACGAGTATATATACACTGAATGTATTAAAGGTTTGGGATAATTTACATAAAAGTATGAAATGGGATTTTAACTCACAATTAATGTCACTAAGGAATATGGAGTATTTTCCACCAGGTATAGAGGGGAGAATGGGAAAATGGATTAAAAAGGAAGATATCCAACTGAGAGATATTATGGATGGACACAAATTGAAAACACTGAAGGATTTAAAGAAAGGTGGAGGGGAATTTTTTAGTAAGATTGATGAGTGGAAATATCACCAATTAAAACATTTTGCAGAAGGCCTTCCGAAACCTATGAGAGGAAAAAAGGAGTGGAATTTGTTTGAGAGATTGTTGGAATCACGAGGAGATGGGAGACGGGGCACGGCAAAAATTTATAAGATTCTCACTGAATTAGTCATGAAAGTAAAACCAATCTATATAGAGAAATGGGAAAAAGATTTGGGGATAGAAATAGATGAGGATAAACAGAGGAAAATATATAGACTTACACATGAAAATGTCAGTATGAGAGAGGTGGAGGTAAATTATAAATGTTTAGTTAGGTGGCACATCACACCGACTGTTGAACACAAAATAGAGGTAGAAAGAACACAGGAGTGTTGGAGGGGGTGTGGAGGGACTGGTACGTGGTTCCATATGTGGTGGGAGTGTCCAAAGATACAAAGGTACTGGGAGAAAATGGTCAATTTAATAAGGAAAATTTCAGGGATAAAGATAGGACTAGATCCAGAAGTGTGCTTGTTACATAGTACAGAGATACCAGTGAATAAATATAAAGATTCGGGTATATGGTACTATGTGAATGCAGCAAAGGGCCTAATACCTAAATTCTGGCATAGTCCAGAGGTGCCGGGAAAAAAGGATTGGGTAGAGAGAGTAAATCAGATCAGTAAGATGGAGAAGTTGTATTATAGCCAAGAAGACAAAATGGAGATCTACATTAGGAGATGGAGGCAATGGGAAGAATTTGTACATCAAATGAATATATGTGAAGCAATGGAAAGTGATGAATGAAGTTTCTTTTTTTTTTTTGATCTTTAGGAAAGGATGTAAGAGAGAAATGCAGAGTGGGAGGGTGGAGGGAGGGTAGGAAATAGGGGTAGAGGGAAGGGAAATAAGGGGGGGAAAATAGAAGGAGATAAGAATTTTATAAGATAGATGAGAGTGTTGAAGAAATGTATTATCTTCTTTATTTATTTTTCTCTTTTTATATGTATTTATGAATATGAAAAATTAATAAATATTTGAATAAAAAAAAACAAAAACAAATTGTCTGTTGCAGTCCCGCAGTATCTCCTAAGGTCGCTGATTGCTGCCATAAGTTGCTGATCTCCACCATAAATCGCTGATCTCCGCCATAAATCGCTGATTGCCACCATTACTAGTATAAAAAAAATTACAGTATACTGTATATACCGCCATTTGTAGACGCTATAACTTTCATATGAACCAATTAATTTACACGTATTGGGATTTTTTTAAGCAAAGACATGTCGCAGAATACATTTTGGCCTAAATTTTTAAGTTTTATAGCAAAAAGTCCAAAATATATATTTTTTCTCAAAATTGTCAGTTCTTTTTTTTTTTAATAGCCAAAAAATAAAAAATGCACAGCCGATCAAATACCACTGTACCACTGACAGAAAGCTCAATTCAAGGGAAAAAAGGCCATATATTTCATTTGGATGCGGCATTGCATGACCGCGCAATTGTCAGTTAAAGTAACACGGCACCGTAACGCAAACCGCTTCTGTAAACCCTTCCTGACCGCCCTATAGAAGAAATACTGCTACAGGGCTGCATGGGTGTGCAAAATCACATATATACACATGATTCGCGCTCCCATAGATTTCACGGCCCTCCCAGATGGCGTTAGATTGCCCACCAGTACACCAGTAACCACATTTAACCCCTTAATTGCCAGGAACATGCTCATGCACAATAAACCTCCATTGCCAGTATAGTGTGTGAACGTATCAATATCTTTAGCGGGATCAGCCCCGGCACCTGCCAGCACCTGTGTTTAGCCTCTACGCTTACCCCCCCCCCCTTCTCCCCAGCAAGTGTAGTGTCAGTAGATCACTGTCACTTGATACATTGCACATAAAACTGCAGTGTTCGCAGAATCAGCACCCTTACTTCCCCCATTCACTGCCCAACTGGAATTCAGGTGGAAACAGCAAATTTAACTACTCCCCTTGATTTTTTGGAGAGGTTTGTCATGGACTATCTGTATGCATTGATTGTGGATCAAAGCAATTTATATGCACAACAATTTATCACCGCCAACCCAAATTCAAACCTTTCCAGACCATTCGCATGGAAACCCAATACGGTTTCCAAATTAAAATTTTTTGGGGGCCTAACCCTCAATCATCTCTATAGTCTAAGAAATTGGAAGCTACAAGCATTTCATCACTTCAGTTTCGCAGGATATAAACAGCGCCATTTGTAAATTGGGAAAGCATCTGAGCACACCGATCTTGGTGAGATTAGATAAAGAAAGGGTAGAAGAGATATCTAGATCCTGATAGACCCCAGATTTCCCAAAAAAGAATATATGACAATGCCCATTGAAGTTATAGGGGATATTTGCATTCCCTGTGATAGCATTAAAAGTGACCAAAAAAAAAAAACCATGAAAGGCACAGTGTAAAAATAACTAAAACATAAAAATAACTTAAAAAAAAAAAAAAGCACCTTCGGCCGCCCCCCTCACCTCCCCCCGCGCGCGCACCTGCATGCACTAGCGTTGACCCTGTGTTGGTATGTAAAATGTAAACAGCGGTTGCACCATGTATGTGAGGTATCACCGCAAATGTCAGATCAAGGGCAGTAATTCTAGCACTAGACCTTCTCTGTAAATCTAAAATGGTAGCGTGTACAGGTTTTTAAAGCATTGACTATGGATATTAAAAATGTCTGCAGTTTGTTGCCATTGCACGGGGCATGCACAGTTTTAAAGCATGTCATGTTTGGTATCTATTTACTCAGCATACCATCATCTTTTATATTTTACCAAATAATTGGCCAATATATTGTGTTTTTGTGTATTAAAAGTAAAAAAAAGTGTATTTTTTGCAAAAAATCTGCGTTTGAAAAATCGATGTACTATGTGACATAAAATATTGCAGTACCCACCATTTTATTCACTAGGGTGTCTACTTTAAAAATATATATATAATTTTGGGGGGTTCAAAGTAATTTCCTAGCAAATAATACTGAATTTTTTCATAGGAACAAAAAGTGTCAGAGAAGGCTTAGTCTTCAGGTGGTTAGAAGAGTGAATGATGTGTGGCATAAACTTCTAATGCTGGGAATAAAATGCCTCCACCCCCCAAAATGACCCCTTTTTGGAAAGTAGACACCCCAAACTATTTGCTGAGAGGCATGTTGAGTCAATAGAAGAATTTATTTTTTACCACAAGATTCTGGAAAATGACAAAAAATAAAAAAAAATTTTACACAAAATTGTCAATGATTTATTGCTCACACATGCCATGGGCATATGTGGAATTACCTCCCAAAATACATTCTACTACTTCACCCGAGTATGGGGGTGCCACATGTGAGAGACTTTTTGCCAAGTACAGGACCCCAAAATCCAATAAGCACCTTCAGTCTTTTAAAGGGCTTTATTTCCTCATTACACTTCCTGACTACCTATCACAGTTTCGGAGGCCCTGAAATGCCAGGATAGCAACCCCCCCCCCCCAAATTACCCCTTTTTGGATAGTAGACACCCCAAAGAATTTGATAAGAAGCATGGTGAGTATTTTTCAGATCTCGTTCTGTTGCCACAAGTTTTTGGAAATCGAAGAAAGAAAACAAAAACATAATTTTTCTTTTCTTATTGTATATTTCAAAACCTTGTGAGAAAAAAATGAGATCTGCAAAATACTCACCATGCTCCTTTTTAAATTTCTTGGGGTTTCTACTTTCCAAAAAGGAGTCATTTGAGAGGGGGGGGGGGGTGTTTGGTGCTATCCTGGCATTTCAGGGCCTCCGAAACTGTGATAGGTAATGAGGAAGTGAAATGAGGAAGTTACACACCTTCAGGCTTTCAAAGTGGTCATTGGATTTCAGGCTCCTGTATGTGGCTAGGCTCCCAAAAAGTCTCACACATGTGGTATCCCCATTCTCGGTAGAAGTAGCAGAATGTATTTTGGGGTGTAATTCCACATACACCCATGGCTTGTGTGAGAAATATATAATTTAAATGACAACTTTATGTAAAAGAAAAAGAAAAAGTTGTCATTTTCCAAAAACTTGTGGAAAAAAAGAAATCTTCCATGGACTCAATATGCCTCTCAACAAATAGCTTTGGGTGTCTACTTTCCGAAAAGGGGTCATTTGGGGGTGTTTGTACTGTCTTGGTATTTTAGCACCTCAAGAAATGTGATGGGCAGTCATAAAGTAAAGGCAGTGTAAATTCCATTACCTATACCATAGTTTGTAGACGCTATAACTTTCACACAAAGCAATCAATATACACTTATTGGGATTTTTTAACCAAACACATGTAGCAGAATACATTTTGGCCTAAATTTATGACAAAATTTACATTTTTGGGATATTTTTTATGACCGAAATGAGAAAATATGGTTTAAAAAAAAAATTTAATTTTCAAAAATTTTTTGTGTATAGCGCCAAAAATAAAAAGTGCACAGGTGATCAAATACCGCCGAAAGAAAGCTCTATTTGTATGAAAAAAAGGATGTAAAGTGAATTTATGTACCGTATTGCATGACCGCGTAATTCTCACTTAAACTAGCGCAGCGCTGTATAGCAAAAAAATTGCGTACATTGCAGCATCTATACCATATTTTGTAGATGCTAAAAGTTTCACACAAAGCAATCAATGTACACTTATTGGGATTTTTTTTTACCAAAAACATGTAGCAGAATACATGTTGGCCTAAATTTATTACTAACTTCGAGTTTACTATATATTTTTTATAGCCGAAAGTAAAAAATATTGTTTTTCTTCAAAACTTTTGGTCTTTTTTTGTTTATAGTGCAAAAAATAAAAAGCGCACAGGTGATCAAATACCACCGACAGAAAGCTCTATTTGTGTGAAAAAAAGGACGTACATTTTGTTTGGGTACATCATTCCATGACCACGGAATTATCAGTTGAAATAGTGCAGCGCCAAATAGTAATAAGAGGCCTGGTCAGGAAGGGGGGTAAATCATCAGGAGGGCAAGTGGTTAACCACTCGCCTACCAGGCACTTATACCCCCTTCCTGCCCAGGCCAATTTTCATTTTTCAGCGTTGTCACACTTTGAATAACAATTGCGCGGTCATGCAACACTGTACCCATATGAAATTTTTATCTTTTTTTTTAGACAGATAGAGCTTTCTTTTGGTGGTATTTAATCACCTCTGAGTTTTTTTATTTTTTGCTAAACAAACCAAAAACCACAGAAAATTTTGAAAAAAATAAGTTTTTTCTTAGTTTTTGTTGTACAATTTTGTAAATAAGTGATTTTTTTCCTTCACTGATGTGCGCTAATAAGGCTGCAGTGATGGGCACTGATAGGCTGCACTGATGGACACTGATAGGTGGCATTGATGGGCACTGATGAGGAGGCACTGATAGGCGGCACTGACTGGCACTGATTGGCAGCACTCATAGGTAGCACTGACTGGCATTGATAGGTGGCACTGACTGGCACTGATAGGTTACACTGAAAGGCAGCTCAGGTGGGCACTTATATGTGGCATTGATGTGCAATGGTAGGCACTAATATGTGGCATTGATGAGCACTGATAGCTGGCACTGATGGACACTGACAGTTGGCACTGCTGGGGCTACAAAGATCATCAGGGCACACTGATCATGAGTGCCCTGATGATCAGTGTACATGTCCCCTCTGAGTAAAGCTGATTACCAGCTCTCCTCTCCTCTCAAGCTGTCAGTGTGACAGCTCTTGAGGAGAGAAATGCCGATAACCGGCATTTCCCTATTTACATGTGATCAGTTGTAATTGGACACAGCTGATTACATGACTGAGCCGACATCTCCGGCTCTTTCCGTTGATAGGGGATCCGCTGTGTCCGAGGGACACAGCGCACTACCGATCGCCACGCTGCGCACTCCTGGAGCCGGTTAGAATGGGAGGATGTCATATGACGTCCTCCCAGAACGAGAGAACTGCCTTGCGCCCATCATTACCTTATATGGCGGGTGGGAGGCGGTTAAAGGTGATATATAAAATAAAGTTGTTTTTTTTTTATTATTATTATTATTATTATTACCTGATTTTTAACAGTGACCACAAAAGTCAAAAGAATTATTAAGTAATGGTATATTTTACCTAAATGTTCTACACTTTAAGTCACTGTGGTCATGAATGGAATTTGACCTTTTTTATAAAATGCCAATTCCCTTTCTGGCTGTGGCTTCAGTAGCTTCCCAGTCACTATCCTGGAATAAAAATGAAGATCAGGAAAGTCAGAATCAGGTCAGAACTCCTAATCTGTAAATTTATGCCAGGCGTTCCAGGTCAATGACTGTGAAAGCACTAAAGCCAATAGATTAGCATGACAGCAGAGAGGTGAGGTTGGAAATGACAGTCTCTATTCTTCCTCAATACAAGTTCCCTTTACTATAAAATTAGAGATTTGTTTAAAATAAAATCACATTATAGAGCCGTGGTAACATAGAGAAGAAGAGGCAAGTGATTGCGCTAGTACAATGGTTCTTAGATCTTGTTCCGGCTTGTGGCAGCCCTTGCTGCTTGATCTCCTGAGAATCATTTTTCAGTTAACAGACAGTTGGGAGGCAATGTGTTGCCTCCACACTGCCTGTTATAACCTCTAAAAGACAGGACCACTGGGTCTCAACCATGTGCAATGCATGTGTCTGCAGGGTGGTTGAGCAATGGCCCCATTAAAAGAGAAGTATGACCGTGGGTCATGGGAATATACCTACTTTTGTACTCCTGTGGCCCAGTCAGCTGACATGGTAGAGCCATGCCAGATGTGGGAAGGATCCCATCAATGTTTTTGCGATCCACCTGCTGCCTGATTGAAAACTGACTCCAGCTTTTACCTGAAAGTAGGAGCCAGTTGTGCCCACCCCCAACCCAGTGCTGGAGGAGCAGAGTGGAGAGCAGTGATTGATGGACCAAGCATAGAGTGATCGGTGGTCATGTTATCTCTCAATTCTTGGTCTTAGATCTGGTGTGGGACAGCTGCAGCATCACACAGATGCTGTAGCATGAAGGTGAGTATTGATGTTTGATTATTATACATCCCATATTATTCATTTAACTTGAATGTGCCCCAATTGGTGGTTGTACTCTGTAGTACAGTAAACGACCAACAACATGGACTTGGCGGCATGATGTCAGCACATAGGAGGGTGGAGCCCACGTGCAGACGTCACGCCGCCGAGTCCATGTTGTTGGTCCAGCGGCCATATTTCTCTCCTTTTCAGGACACATCATTGAAGGATCACATACAAGCCTTTCTGTGAAGGAGAAATACTTACCTTGGAGGTTTTTCTGCTACAAGCCTGGTTTATTTTAGTTCTGGTGAGTGCATAGTGGTGGAGGATTTCACAGATGTCTCTTTTTCCACATTGGGATGTCACTTCACTCTATGACTGCGATTCATACTAATTGTGGATGCACTTTTAACATTTTTGCACTGAAGGACATTTGATTGAGGACTATTATACTCTTTTACTTTGACCTTTAACATATTGTTTATTTAACCATTTATTCAATTTTTTATGATTGCACATTTATATTGTTTTTGGTGTATAATTACACACAGTGGTTGCAAAGTATATCAGATTGCATATGAATTGTATGATTTTCAGTCACATAGCGCAGCACTTTTATTTTGTTTATTGTGTTATGGAATGGTTTCTTCTCTTAGCGCTCACTTGATTTTGTTTATCCATTTATTAATGATTATGCCTGGCACTAATAACCCCCCAAAAAATGTCCTCAAAAAATAAATTGAATAATCCAATCCACCTTGATGCATCTAGATCCTGCATGAATCAGTAAACAATTGTGGAAAAACAAGTGACAAACATATCTAAAACTTACATAAAAGTAAATTTATCCTGAGGCTGTATTCACACATAGGCGACATGATTTGTGCAACGCGATTGCAGCACATTTTATCGAGCGACAATTGCAGCAGAACTGTACTGCGTTTTCAGGTGCCATTAAAATGAATGACACCTGAACAAGTGGTTCCGCAATTTGTCATTTCAGCAGAAGGTTTTGAAATTTGCGGGCAGAATCGCAGCCCATGTGTGGAATGCAGTCTGAAACTCATGCATTTTGTTTTATAATCTTCTCTTTATGAACAAGTGAGCACCTCCTATAACACCACCACACTAGTATGATGATTGCAATTCTGCTTACCTTGGAATTGACCTCCGAATTATAAGAGGTCAGAAAATGCACATTGAAATATTTAAAGAAAATCATTCCACACCTCCGCTCTTAATGGTAACTGGGAATGCCACTCCAACTCTCAACCACTCACTAGGACAAGGGGTGGGCAAGAAGGGCCACTTCCTTGGGCATTGTGGTATCATGTGAGCTGAAGGGGCGCTAAGAGAGGATTGGGGGGAGGGGATTTGCATTGGAAGGGGGAATTTGGGGGGTGGCAGTGGGCAAGAATTGTTTTAAGAGAGTGAAGAAAATAAACCCTAGTAGGAGAAACTAATGGGGCTTTTAAGGTACCATACCATTATCGGTATAAAGATGCATAATCATAAACAATACTGGATAAAATAGAGCATATTTCATTATGACATTATAAAAAAAAACACACAGAGTGGTAAGCAAAACAAACACCAATGTAGGCACATACATAATAAGTCAACAAAAATATAAAGAGATAATAGTGGGCAAAGACTGCGGCTCAGGACTTGAGAACATCATGGTCCGAAAACCCTATGATACCATCAAAAAAATTAATCATCATCAAACTGGTAAAGCGATTACAAACATGAAAGGTATGAAAAATGTTGGTAATTAGTCGGAATATATAAATTATTATAAACTACCCAAATGAGGGACTATTGGATGTAATTTAAGAAAGGTGGTAATTCCACTAGAAACCAAAATTGCTTTTCCATATAATTGAATCCAAAACTGGATAATCAATCAAAAGATCCGATGCATTTCGTGGGATGTGACCCACTTCTCCAGGGAAAGTGGAAAAACTGAGCAACAATGCCTACAGTGCTATCAAAAATATGCAACCAATTAACAATAAAAATACAGATAAAGCATACAATGTAAACAAAATTATACAAAGCAAAAATAGACATAAATGAAAAAAGGCAGCAAATTACCAGTCGATGATAGCACTCTGTTCAATAGCAGCTCCTGATATACATAAAGATCAATTGTGATTGGATCTCCAATCTAATGTTTTATGAGAGTGTGTGTGCTAGGCTTGGTGATTTGGAGGGATTTGTGTTGGAAGGGGGGGTGGCGCAAGATAATTGTGCTAGGAGGGGGGGATTTGGGGTGTTTGTGCTAGCAGAGGTGACATGGTAAGAGGGGGGATGGGGGAAAAGATTTGTGCTGGGAAGGGGATTTCAGGGGAGGAGCATTTGTACTGGGAGGGGTGGAATTTATGCTTAGGGGATTAGCTTTGATTTTTTTTCTTGGGGGGGGTGATTTTTGCTGACACATAATGCTCATACGTCTTGGAGAGGCGCAGTTTGCCATGTTCACAGGGTCTGCTCATATGTTCCTCAAAACAATAAAGCCATATCTAGTGTTCACCATTTAAAACTTTATTCACAAAATGAATCAATCTCATATATACTGACATAAATAATATTATCAGCCAGCATATAATACAAATAAAAAAGAGAGTGTCCACTTTCCTGGGGATCTGGACAAGTACAACACAATATTTCTAATATTTACAAGAATGAAAATACAAAAGTGAGAATACAATGTACCTAGGAGAATATGCTTACTCCAGGGACAGGTACAAGAGGGACCATGGTAATTCAATTAGGGGACTGTAACTGTTTGCCACTGTTGCCTCTTGTGGCCATGTTGAGGAGAACAGTGTCATCGTTAGTTGCTGGCTCTGTTAGCCCATGTGAGTGCATACAAAAAAGAAACCTGGGGAACAGAGATCAATAGCAAAATTTAAAAAAAAAAACAAGATGCAGCTGGGATGATGTATATAGCATGCAAAGTTTCCTTTCCAGCCTATGCTGCAGGTAGTATTGAGGACATATAAAACTGAATGTTTGGAAGTACTAAACAAATGCATTTATACAGCTTTAAGCTGGAGTTACAATTAAATCTGTTTGCTACTGAGAAATATCTCAACGGGATTCATCTAATTTGTAGAACATTGTTTTCTGTGTGTTACACATGATGCAACTGCCAATAAGTAGTTGAACCTCTTTGTAGCAAAGTGATGTCATTTCCAGTGTTGCCACAGCCTTAGATTAAAATAAATACGGATGAATAATTATATGTTTCAAAGTAAGAGATTATGTACAGATCATTAACAATATATGCAAAATGGTGTTCATGGAAATATTATCTTGGTACACCTCTGAAAAGTGTGGGTACAAAGATCTAATGTTATAAGAAACAAGTATTTCATGCTGCAGAAGCTTTATCAAGTGAGCCTTTAAAGGCTCTGTACACTTTTACATGCCTTATCTTTTTATTTGCCTTACCTTGTAACGATAGGCCTATATGTTGTGGCCGCAGTTATTATTATTATTTTACAGAATTTATATAGCGCCAACAGTTTGCTCAGTGCTTTACAATATAAAGGGAGACAATACAGCAACAATACAGTTCAATACAAGATGGTTAGTAGGGCCCTGCTCCTTGGAGCTTACAATCTAAGAGGAAGGGGCTGGTGGTACAAAAGGTAACAACTGAGGTAGATAGACTGGTAGGAGGAATAGATTGTGGTAGAGAGTTCCAGAGGATGGGGGAAGCTCTGGAAAAGTCCTTGAGATGAGCATGGGAGGAGGAGACAAGGGAGCTAGAGAGCAGGAGGTCATGCGAGGAGCGGAGAGGACAGTTTGGGTGATATTTGGAGACAAGATTGGTGATGTAATTGGGGGCAGAGTTATAAATGGTGTTATATGCTATGGTTAATGTTTTGAATTTTATTCATTGGGCAATGGGAAGCCAGTGGAGGGATTGGCAGAGAGAGATGGCAGATATGGAATGGTTAGTACAGAGGTATAGGTAATGCTGAAGGAGCACTGCGATAGGTAGGAGAAGAACCAGGAGAGAGCAGAGTCTTGGAGGCCAAGAGAGTGAAGTTTTTTGAGGAGGAGGGATGGTCAACAGTATCAAAAGCCGCAGAGAGGTCAAGTAGTAAGAGTATAGAGTAGTGGCCATTGATTTTAGCAGTTAGTAAATCATTAGTGAGTTTTAGTAGGGCAGTTTCAGTGGAGTGTAGTGAGTGAAGGCCAGACTGTAAAGGGTCAAGAAGGTTGTTGTCAGTGAGGTAGGAGCTCAGGTGATTGTAAACTAAATATTCTAAGAGTTTATAGATAAATGGGAGCAGGGAGATAGGTCTTAATTTGTTCAGGTTGGTGGGGTCCAGCAAGAGATTTTTAAGTATGGGAGTGATCTGTGCATGCTTTAGAGGGGTGGGGAAGGCACCATTAGAGAGGGAGAGATTGAAGATGTGAGTGAGGGAGCATAGCAAAGAAGAAGAGGGTAACCCTAGTAGTTGTGAGGGGACAGGATCCAGGGGGCAGGGGGTGATACAGGCTTCTGAGAAAACTTTAGTAACCTCTTCAGTAGCAGCAAGGTCAAGAGAGGAAAGTGTTGAGGGAGGGAAGGTATACTAAGTGGGATAGATGTCTGCGCAGTTGAGATGTCACTACGAATTGCATCAGTCTTGTTTTTGAAATGATTTGCAATCTCGTAAGCAGTGAGTGAGGTACTGGGTGGAGGTGGAGGTGGAGAAAGTAGAGAGTTAAAAGTAGAGAAGAGACGACGAAGACTAGATGACAAGATGTTAATAAGAGTGACAAAGTAAGCTTGTTTGGCAGCATCGAGGGAGGAATTGTATGCTAAGAAAGCAGATTTATATAGGGTGAAAGCTTGCTGAGATTTGGTTTTATGCCACAATCGCTCCAGTGCACAACTGTGTCGCTTAAGATTTCTGGTGTCGTCAGTCTGCCACGGTTGTAATGGTCGGGGCCTGATACTTCATGTAGTTATAGGAACAAGTGAGTCTAGTGTGGATGAAAGCAAACTGTTGTAGACAGCAGTGGCCAGGTCAGGGCAGGACAGGGGAGAGATTCTGTCATAGAAGCGGTCAGTTGCAGAGTGGAAAATAGAAGGGTTTAAGTTGTGAAGGTTTCTGCGGGTATTTGTTTGCTGTTCGGAGGGATAGGTGTTTGAAGATGAGGATGCTGTGAAGGTGATGAGATTGTGATCAGACAGAGGAAAGGGGGTGTTTGTGAGGTTGTAGGGAGTGCAAAGATGGGAGAAGACAAGGTCTATTGTATTCCCATCAGTGTGAGTGGAGGACTGTGTCCATTGTGTGAAGGCAAAAGATGAGGTTAGGTTGAAGAGTTGGGATGTAGGTGGGTTGTTCACATTAATGGGAATGTTAAATTCTCCAAGAATGATAGTGGGTATTTCAGAGGAGAGAAAGTAGGGTAGCCAGGCAGGAGAAGTCATCAAGAAAGCAGGACACAGTTCCAGGAGGCTGGTAGATCATTGCATTCCTCAGAGAAATAGGAGAAAACAGCTGAGCGCAGTGAGTCTCGAAAGAAGAGGATAGAGAAGGAGGGCTATGGAAGACTTGAAAGGTGCTCAGTGGGGATAGAAGGAAATCAACTCCACCTACTTTCCGACCACTGGGTCTGGGTGATTGAGTCCAGAGAAGACCTCCATAGGAAAGTGCTGTGGGAGAAGCAGAATCTGATGCTTGAAGCTAGGTTTCTGTAATTGCTAGTAGGTTAATGGAGTGGGAGACAAAAAGGTCATGGACAGAGGTGAGCTTATTACAGACAGAGTGGGCATTCCAGAGTGCACATGAAAAAGGGAAGAAGGTTTTTAGGACCACGGGGATAGAGATTAAATTGAGTAGATTGCAGCTATTCCTGGAGGAAGGAGGGTGCCTGGTGTGGGGGTGAGATACTGGAAGACCAGGGTTTGGGAGATATCCCCCGAAGTTAGGAGAAGAAGGAGGGTGAGGAAAGTAAGATGGGAGTGGGATGTATATGAGGGCACATGCCTTCCTGCCCTGGTGTTTGGGTCAACAGGAGAGTAAAGTATCAGCAGGAGGTGATGAGAGCAATAGTATGGAGATGGTAGCAGTGAGGGTGAGATGTATAAGCTTTGAGGTGAAGCAGAGGGGTAAAGAAATGAAATTTTGAGAACACAGGATAGTAACATGAAAAGGAGGAGTAGAGGAGGCATATTTAAAGGTACATGGAGTGAGAATCAGACTTGTAGGAGATGTTTCCTAGGGTGTTTGCTTGCAGTACAACCAGTGTGCAGTAGAGTTCCTTGTTGTATCTTCCTGCTGCTTGAGTTATCCTGCTTTAGTTAAACTGCTGTGTTCAACTGCTGCTTCACACTCATGCAGAAAATGCACTCACGCAGGAAAAATGCCCCCCCCCCCATCTGTGACCTCCCCCATGAACAGGTCTAAATTTATAGGGAGAAGATCAAATGAGCAACTCTTCTCCACCACAATTAGGAACTGATAAGGATCACATGAATTGGGGGAGAGGTTGGTCAAAAACAGACCAGCCACAGACACAGGCCAAAATCATAAAAGATGATTGATTCTCTGATCACAGAAAGGCAAAAGGAGGTGAGAATCAATCATCACAGACAAAAAGATATAGACTAATTATCCTGAGTTTTGCAAAACGTCAATGTGTTGCACAGAGACAGTTTAAGGTGGAGATGAGACAGCAGCATTTACCTGTGAAAAAGCAGAGAGGACATGATCAGGGGCTGTGTTCAGTTTGTTGTGTAATGGCTGATCAATTCCCCCATCTTCGTATTTATTCACCTAGCTTGTCCCTAGTCACTAAAGAGACAAGTAACTTCTTGCTCTAGGCCACACTGCATCAAATCCATGTGTTGCATCACAAATGTGGGAGCGCTAATAGGATGAAACACATCTCTTCCCTGCATTGCTCTGCCTGCTTATGTCTGTGTCAGATGTAATTACTATTTAGCTTTCACCTGCAGAGCACTAGACTGACAAACCCTGGGATTGTGGGATATGTAGTTCCTTAAACATAAAGTGTCAGTTCTTCAACTACAGATAAAAGTCATGCATTAACTTGTGCAGTGCCAGCTTCCCCCGGCCCAGTCGTTGTTGTGGGACCCAAAGCAGCTGCCCCTTGAGCTCCTTGTCTTGGAGGGTCCCGGTCCCAATGGCGGTTGGAGCAGGGGGAAGGCAAGCATCAAGGGCAGCTAAGATTGAGAGCCTGTGAGCGGGAAGACTTCCAATGATACCCGGAGAGGCGAGCTGCAGTGGGTGCAGCATCCCTGATTGCGGCGCCTCCCAAAGCATAGGTTCCTCTAACCTTCCAGCTCGCAGCTCTAACAACTGGAGGACAGGCTGACCAGGGGCCTGGTGGACAAGGATGGGTGGGAGTGCAGATAGCCAGGGACTGCAGAGCAGAGGAAGGAGCAGGTCAACCAGAATGAGAGTGGACTCAGCTCACTGCTGTCATGCCAGGTACCAGACATCAGACATACCTACTGGCAGACAGGGACTGGGACAGGTAAGCACAGGAGGAACTGCAGACAGGGTTAGGGGTCTCTCTCTCATCCTCCCCCTCTCTCTCACACACCCTTCTCCCCCTCTATCTCTGACCCCCTTCTCTCCACTTCTTCCCTCTACCTCACCCCCTCTCCCCCCAATTTGGCTGTGGGCGGTTATGGGTGCGGGAACAGCTGTGATTCCTGCACCTGCAACCAGCCCACAGATTGTGGGCAAGTGTGAACATCATAATCCATTAATCATCCAGATGTAGGAGAGACGACCGGGGTTCAGTTCTCACTGGAGCTCTCCTACATCTGGATGATTACAAAGGACAATCGGACCCAAGGTAGGCAGACATCCCACATGGAATAAGGCTCTTAACCCTTTACCTCTGTGAGTTGCTCCTTACATAGCTTGCTTTTCATTCACTTATTTCTACACTTAGTCTGCTGCCCCCAGTAGTGCAATACAGCTACAGGTGTACAGTTGCAAGAAAAAGTATGTGAACCCCTTGGGATTACATGGAGTTTTGCATGAATTGGGCCTAAAATGTGCTCTGAACGTCATCAAAGTCACAACAATAGAAGGACACAGTCTGCTGAACATAATACTACACAAACATTAGATGTTGCCATGGTTTAATTGCACATAACATGTACACATTCACAGTGCAGGGAGGAAAAAATATGTGAACCTTTGGACTTAATAACTGGTTGACCCTCCTTTGGCAGCAATAACCTCAACCAAACGTTTCCTGTAGTTGCAGATCAGACCTGCACAACGATCTGGAGTCATTTTGGACCACTCCTCTTCACAAAACTGTCTGGTGTGAATCGCTCTCTTAAGGTCATGCCACAGTATTTCAATCGGGTTGAGGTCAGGACTCTGACTGGGCCACTCCAGAAGGCGTATTCTGTGCTGTTGCAGCCATTGTTTTGTTGAATTACTTGTATGCTTTGGGTCATTGTCCTGTTGCATCACCCATCCTCTGCGGAGCTTCAGTTGGCAGACAGATGGTCGTACGTTTTCCTGCAAAATGTCTTGATAAACTCTGGAATTCATTTTCCCATCAATGACAACAATCCATCCAGGCCCTGAGGCAGCAAAGCAGCCCCAAACCATGATGCTCCCTCCGCCATGTTTCACAGTGGGGATGAGGTTTTGATGTTGGTGTGCTGTGCCTTTTTTTCTCCACACATAGTGTTGTGTGTTCTTCCCAAACAACCCAATCTTGGTGTCATCTGTCCACAGTATATTTTGCCAGTAGTGCTGTGGAACATCCAGGTGCTCTTTTGCAAACTTCAAACGTGCTGCAATCTTCTTTTTGGACAGCAATGGCTTCCTCCGTGGTGTCCTCCCATGTACTCCATTCTTGTTTAATGTTTTCCTTATTGTAGATGTGTCAACAAAAATGTTAGCATGTGCCAGAGATTTCTGTAGGTCTTTAGCTGACACTCTGGGATTCTTCTTTACCTCATGCAGCATTCTGCGCTGTGCTCTTGCAGTCATTTTTACAGGGCGACCACGCCTAGGGAGAGTAGCAACAGTGCTAAACTTTCTCCATTTGTAGACAGTCTGTCTTACCGTGGACACATGAACATCAAGGCTTTTGGAGATACTTCTGTAACCCTTTCCAGCTTCATGCAAGTCAACAATTCTTGATCGTAGGTCTTCTGAGAGCTCTTTTCTGCGAGGCATGGTTCACATCAGACAGTGCTTCTTGAAACCAGTAAACCCAAAACAGGTTTTTTTTTAGGCAGGACAGCTGTCAGCAACACATCCAATCTCATCACACTGATTGGAGTCAAGGTTGGCTCACTCCTGGCTCCAATTAGCTCTGGGAGAAGTCATTAAGCTAGGACCTCACATACTTTTTCCTCCCTGCACTGTGAATGTTTACATGTTATGTGCAATTAAACCATGGCAACATCTAATGTTTGTGTAGTATTATGTTCAGCAGACTGTGTTCTTCTATTGTTGTGACTTAGATGACGTTCAGAGCACATTTTATGCCCAATTCATGCAAAACTCCACGTAATCCCAAGGGGTTCACATACTTTTTCTTGCAACTGTATATGCCTGATATCACTATATTGTCTTTGTAAATTGCCAATTGTCAAATGAATAAATTCATTTTTATACTGCTATAGTCAGATGCACCCTCTGCTGTCCTCACCAATGAACATCTTATGCAGGTGAAAAATACAAAGTATACCACAATGGACCAAACAGGTCTTTATATACAACCTAAGAATTGTATTTCAATGTTAAAGAGGTAGGCAAAAGAGTTCTATTGTTTTTAAATTTGGGGGAGGAAGGATAAATGGGTCTATTTTTAAAACGTTTGTTGGATGAAACTCACAAGCATTCACCCAACCACCATGAATTTGAAAAGTGTTTTGCTTAGATGTAGATTGCCTATGATCGTCAGCGCCATCTAGTGGCCATAATGTGATATTTTCCTGATTTAGGTATATCAGGAAAATGCATTATGGCCACTAGTTGGAGCTGACAATCATAGGAAATCAGCAATGAAGGGTAACTCCACTTAGGTGTAACATTTTTACACTTTACACTTTTATGTAAAAATATAGCATATACAGAAGCATATAATATAATATTGCAAAAATAGCCTTGTTTGAACGTAACGTTATTAAAGTTTACCATTTGTTTTCAATCTACAGTTGCTGTAATTTTCTGTAAAACTCAATGCATAATGGCAGCCTGCAGGCGTTCTGTACTGTTTTGTGTACTGTGTACTGTACAGAACGCCCCCAGAAATGTAATTTCCTGCTTGTACAATTGGCTCATTGATTTTCCCAGAAATCTGCATTATGCTACAATAGCATTGTCAAAAGTTAGTAAATGAGTATTTTATGTGTTGTACTGAAAACACTAACAAGGGACTGCAAATCCCATGGTAGCATTGTTAACATGCATGTTGCATCCTGGACTCAGAACAATAGCACTGCTTATGGTTGCAGGTTGTGCCCACAGTCCTGTTGTCTGCCTGTGGCATCACAGATTGACACAACTCCGGTTAAAATGGTTGTAAAACCTTACCTAGTGAAATGACTAGCCTCAGGTGGTACACAGAGATGAAACAAATCCTCCTACATACATTGTACTTGTTTATCTGCAGTCCTCTTTCCTCTACAACTGTTCAAAGTTCACACATCAAAATCTATTTCTTAGTTTCAGAAGGCTGAGGACAGAAATCTGATGTTGCACACTGCACAGCTCAGAGAGGAGAGCTGAGTGTAATCTGAGTCCTGAGTGGAGGGAATGGGCACACTCTCTCTACACAATTTCATAGGGAAAGATGCACAGCTGAGGCTGTCAATCATAAGCTGTGTGCTAGAGCTCTCCTGTCCCCCTCCCTTGGAATAGGCACAGCTTGTCAGAAATGACTCAACCAGATAGCAGAGGAACGAGACAGATATTATACTCAGTGCTTTGGATTGATGCAAGTACATATTTTCAGTTATCAGTTTTCTGTTTGTTTACAACCACTTTGAGGGCCAATTCACACAAGAACAAATAGCTGCTGGCGAGTTAAACCTCTCTGGCAGCTGTCCATTCCTGACTGCTGTAGGGGGCAGTGTGGTGCACGATTCAATGCATTACACACAGCTTAATTTTTTTTTGTACAAACTTTATTTCAAGTGTACAAAAGTACATTTCATTCATGTCTCTGTACAACAGCACAATGCTCTGTGCTGCTGTACAGTGCGCATTGCAATAAAATGCAGCATGTTTGCTTTTTTTCTCACTCCAGGCTGCATTGAAGCGTGAATGGGACATACAGAAAACAATTGTTTTCTGTTTGTTCTTGCAGTGACAAGCATTTTACAATGCAATCAATAAAAAGTGCAGCGCTGAAAATGCTTATAATCACCAATAATAATAATCCGTATCACATAAATGCAAGTGAATGTGGCGTATTATCAAGCGCCAAATAAGAACATGATAGTATCAATAGTCTATAAAACAGAAAAGTATGCACATTAAGTTGAATATGACTCTGTAGGGAGCCCCTTTAAGTAGATCTGTCAGACAGCCTGGAACAAGGATCCCTCCTCTGGACACAAGCCTCCTCTGCAGCCACGCTTCCTCTTGGGTTCTATGTAATCTTTAGCTCAGGTCAGAGCCAATGATATAAATGCCTCATAGTGCTTGGCACGAAACGCGTCAAAGAGGAGCCATACGTCGTGACGTCATGCCGCCGGAGCCGTACGAAGGTCCGGCGGCCATTTTAGAGAGTGGCTGATCAGCCACATGTTATTACCTGAGGAATTTTTATTTATATGCTCATTTATGCAACTTATGCACTTTATTCCACTGGATGATCATCTAGATCTAATAAAATACCATTTTAACTACTACACTATGAGGCATTTATATTATTGGCTCTGATCTGAGCTAAAGATTACAGAGAACCCCAGAGGAAGCGTGGCTGCAGAGGAGGCTTGTGTCCAGAGGAGGGATCCTTGTTTCAGGCTGTCTGACAGATCTACCTAAAGGGGCTCCCTACAGAGTTATATTCAACTTAATGTGCATACTTTATGTGCATCTGGTGAGTGCGCATTTTATACAGTATCTCACACGGTTTTAATAGCACGGATTTACTGGAAGTCACAAACGATTATATGTGGATGGAGCACTCATTTACTGACCTGACTGCGTCAAGCCTGCACTATCTTTGAACACTTTTCTGGCTAATAGACTATTGATACTATCAAGTTCTTATTTGGCGCTTGATAATACACCACATTCACTTGCATTTATGTGATACAGATTATTATCGGTGACATAATTTCTCATTATAAGCATTTTCAACGCTGCACTTTTTATTGATTGATGTTCACTGGGTTTTAGGGTTCCTACGTTGGTGCATATACAGCTGGTTACAGTTTTAATTTATATATATGTATTTATTTATTCTGTTTTGAGCGCTCGCTGTATTACTATTATTTTACAATGCAGTAAAACGCCTGTCAATGCACTATGTGCAAATTCACCCTAATTCCTGCATAGAATGAATTTTTGCATTTGGTAAGGATTTTTTTTTCTAAAAGCATAATTTCATAATTTACTGATTAACTTATTGTTTTACAAATGCTTTAATATATCTGCAAATAATAACATAAGGTAAGGTTAGTCACACCTTTGAAGGTATGAATATGATGGTGTACAACATCACTAGTAATAGATTACTTTTTTAGAATTAATATCTCATCAAGATCTGCTACAGTATGTAAAGCTCATACAGCTTGGTTGTAGCTTTACAATGTATTCCCAGCACAGTTCCTGCCTGCTTTACCTATAAGTAGTAGGACATTTTAAACTAAGCGCAGCATGAACCCAATGCTTGACATGACTTTGTATCTGCATGAACACTGGATTAACATGCATTATTCAGTAGTGTATTACTAGCTGCCTAGAACATCACTTGTTCTTCAATTTGTGTGTCAGGTTTAGAAGTTCCAGTCCCTTTTTATCAGAAAAAGGTGTATTCAGCTGGAAGAAGCTTTTAGATTGAGGTCCTTGTGGGTTTTTAAAGTCTCGCCATGTGAAATTTGCTCACTGGAAATATGCGTTGATTAAGACATAAATTTAAAGAGCAGTAAGCTGTTTACACGTAAAGGCTAACGTCACCCAAAACTGATATTTTAGTTTTGTGTACATGGTGGCAAGCTGCATCACTTGTTTTTCTTATATATATTGGGGGACACTAGAGGTTCTTTGCAAATGGTTGCAGTTATTATGAAACCAAATTATTGTATTTTTCTTCCCCAGTGGAGTTCATACTCTAGAGCAGTGATGGCGAACCTTTTTGAGCCCGAGTGCCCAAACTGCAACACAAAACCAATTTACTGATTTCAAAGTGCCAACACTGCAATTAACCACTTGCCTACTGGGCACTTCTATACCCTTCTTGCCCAGGCCAATTTTCAGCTTTCAGCGCTGTTGCACTTTGAATGACAATTGCACGGAACATTGTACCCATATGAAATTTCTTTAATTTTTTTCCCACAAATAGAGCTTACTTTTGGTGATATTTAATCACCACTGGGTGTTTTATTTTTGTGCCATAAATGAAAAAAGAGCAAAAAATAATTTTAAAAAAAGGTTTTCTTTGTTTCTATTATAAAATTTAGCAAATAGGTAATTTTTCTCCTTCACTGATGTGCGTTGATGAGGCTGCACTGATAAGGTGGCACTGATAGGTAGCACTAGTGAGGCGGCACTGGTGGGCATTGATGAGGAGGCACTGATGATGCACTGATATGCAGGAATGATGGACACTAATAAGGAGCACTGACTGACTGGAGGCACTGACGGGCAGCACTGACAGATGGCACTGCTGGGCAGCACTGACAAATGACACTGTTGGGCGGCACTGCTGGGCACGGATGACAGCATGAAGAAAGTGCAACCAATAACCGACAACTGTATTTACATTGGGGTTCAATGACACAGCTATTCACGTGGTAAAAGGCCACTGTGATTGGCCTTTTACCTCATCACTGACAGCGCCGGGTGTGCGCCACTGGGGATGTGCAGGGGGCATGTTCTGGGAGGATGCCCATGGATGCCCTCCCAGAACTAGACAACCGCGCTGTAGCCGTCTTTCAGCTATAGCACGGTTGGCAAGCAGTTAATCTCACCTCCGGCAGTGTCAGTGTGGCTTCCAACCCGGCAGCTCATTCCCATCCAAGCTGAAAATGTTGCCTCTGGCACCGGAGCAATGTGGGAGCCGCTTCCTCTCATCCACAACCATCCCCGGATACGTCACCCGTGGTGCCAGAGCCATGTGGGAGCCGCTTCCTCTAATCCACGCCCATCCCGATACGTCACCGCTGGCACCAGAGCCATGTGGGAGCCGCTTCCTCTCATCCACGCCCACCCTGGCCCCAGAGACATGTGGGAGATGTAGTTCGATGGGGGGTGCAGTGTGGACAAGATCTGGATGGCCGGTCAGTGTGCGTGGTCCTTGTGCGCTCATCTTCTTGGAGTGCCAAGCTCTGGCACGCATGCCATAGATTCGCCATCACTGCTCTAGAGTAAAAAGGACCCAAGGAATCTAAGACAAGACACCTGAATTATAGATATGTGGCAAGTAGGAGGGTTGTGCAGAGAATTCTTAAGGGGCAGATGTGCAAAATAAGACAGGGGGTATTTGTCCAATTGTGTCTAGAAAAGTGTCTATGTGTTATACCTCTGCACAAGGATATTACAAAAAAAATGCAAAAAGTAATCTGGGCACACCCAGGCACAGGAATATTAGCCTGTTAGCATTACACCACCCACCCATTGCAATATACCACATTGCAAACAGTTAAAGAGACCCCTAACACGTTATAAGAATCTACAGACAAACACCAACATGTTATAAAAGACAACTACACATCACCAGCACTTTGCAAAAGACTACTAGAGGCCACCATCATGTGTTATAGAGCTATTTCAGTCAATCAGCATTTGCATTGGACTCCTAGAGGCCACCAGCACTATAGGAGTCTACTAGAATCCACTGATATGTTATAAGAGATTACTATGGGTCTCCAGCATATTACAACAGACTGCTAAAAGTCAAGAAGACATCAGAAGAGAAACAAAAAAACACCAATGCATTACAAGACAATATTAGAATGCAATTAGATCAGGGGTGTCAACTGGCGGCCCTCCAGCTGTTGCCAAACTACAAGTCCCATCATGTCTCTGCCTTTGGGAGGTGTGCTTGTAATTGTCAATCTTGCAATGCCTCATGGGACTTGTAGTTTGGCAACAGCTGGAGGGCCACCAGTTTGACACCTGTGAATTAGATGATAATAGAGACTACTAGATGCCACAAATATTACAGGACTTTACTAGAGACATCTAAATAATTTAATAATATTATTACTGGATGACACACACAAATTTATGGAATATTTTTCTCACTATTAAATCCTAAATTTAGTCTTTTTTTAAAAATCAGCACAAGGGATGTTACCTAATTTTACCTGGACCTGTGACAGGCACTACTCTAGAGTGCAAACTATGCCTGCCCTTTCCACCCTGCTCTGTTTCAAGCCTTGACATATGCTCTTTAGACCTGGGTCCATCTGGCCAGTATGGTCACCTACTGAATAAACACCCTCCCCAGACAGCTTAACTCTCCAATAAGACACAAAAGTTTAATCCATCTTAAAATGACTTGTTAAAATGCAGTACATGGGATGCTTATTTGAAATGTATAAAGACAATCATCTTATCAGTTATATGCCTGCAAGGAAGGCTAACAGCTTACTGAGAAAACATGAAGAATAAGGGAAGGGTCTATCTAAGGACTAAATAAACTAGTCCAAACATACAGGGAAACTGGATTATACCATTGACAAATATGGAAATAAAAACTTGTAACTAAACTGAATTGCTACTAGATATCAGGACTAAGAGATTAATATATACATAATACCATCCTATGCAACAAAAATGGATACACAATAATTGTTCCAGTGCACAACTCCTGCTCCATTAATAAAATCTGCACTATAGCTTCCATGAATGAAAACCAATCTATAAATGGTGGACGGGCAGATGAATGAAAGGTCTGCCTCCATTCAAAGGTAATTTTTCATTCCTGGGAGCTATAGTGAATGAATAGAGGAGGGAGGTGGAATGGACTCGCATAGTCGACACTCTTGACGAGCACTGGAAGATGATCGCTGCAGGAATGTGTGTGTGCGTGTGTGTGCAGGGCCTTCTTTAATATTGTTAGGACAAACATTTTCTTGGGCCCCCCATGCTATTTCGCTTGCCACCTGCTCTGAGACACACAATAAATAGCAGCTAGACTAAAAATCAGTTTATTTAGTGGATCAGGCAGCAATTAAAATTGATTGCCGGAGGTTACAGCATATCGTTACAGCTCACTGACTGGTTGGTAGAGGTTACAGCAAACATTATGGCTCACTGTTTAGTTGCACCACATGATTTCTGCTTGCTGATAGGTTGCTGCACATCATTACTGCTCACCGATTGGTTGCTAGAGGTTACTGCATATCATTAGTGGTCACTGATTGGTTGCTAGAGGTTACTGCACATTATTACCATTCGCTGATTGGCTGCTAGAGGTTACTGCACATCATTACTGCTTACTGGTTGGCTGCTAGAGGTTATTGCACATCAGTACTGCTCACTGATTAGTTGCTAGAGGTTACTGCACATCATTATTGTTCACTGATTGAATGCTAGAGATTACAGCAAATCACTACTGTTCACTGATTGGTTGCTGGATATTATTGCACATTGTTACCATTCACTGGTTGCTACAGGTTACTGCACATTATTACTGTTCACTGATTGGTTGATATTAGTTACTGTGCATCATTACCACTTTCTTATTGATTGCTAGAGGTTACAGCACATTATTACCACTTATTGATTGGTTGCTTAAAGTTACAGCACATAATCTCCTCACTGCCTACACACCATGGACTAGAAAGGTGAGGGGACCCACTAATAGACAGAAAACTCCTAGGGATTCTAGGACTCCTGGAGTCAGTGGCAGTGCCTAGGGGAGGGTGTTATCAGTGGCAGTGCTGGGGAGGTTGATGGGATCAGTGGTAGTGGTGGGGGGGATGGGATCAATGGCAGTGATTGGAAGGAAAGGGATAAGTGGTAGTGCTGGGGAGATGGGATAAATGATAGTGCTGGTGGGGGGATGGGATCAGTGGCGGTATGTGGGTGGATGGGATCAGTGGCAGTGCTGGATGGGGATGGGAGGTGACATTCCTACAGCGACCAACAATGTAAGAGGGGATTTACACTGACCACCAGTGTTAGGGCAATTCTGCACTTACCACCAATGCAAAGGGAAATTTACACTGACTACCAGTGTAATGGGGAATGTGCACTGATGACCAATGTAATGAGAAATTTACACTCACAACCAATGTAATGGGGGATTTTATATCAACAACCAATAAATTTGTACACTGGCCACCAATGTGAGGGAGAATATACAATGACCACCAATTTAAGGGGGCTTCTAAATGGACCACCTATGTAAAGGAGGATTAGACACTGACTACAAATGCAAGTTAGAATTTTTTACTGACTAACAATATAAGGAGTTGTTTCTACAGTGGCCACCTGTGTAAAGGGGATTTACATTTATCACTAATGTAATAGGAGCATTCATGGAGACCACCAATGTCAGGTGGAATTTAAACTGACCACCAATGTAAGTGGGGCATTCACACTGACCACTGGTGTGGATGGAAGGATTCTACACCAAGCCACAATATAATGAGAAGATATACTATGACCACCAATGTAATTGAGACATTTAGCCTATGTTCACATTTGTGTATGTTGGAAACTCATACAAAATCAGTTTCCTAAGTGTTGTGGCTCGGCATGATTTTGAAAAAGGGTCAGGCATTTTATTTACGCATTTCTAGTGCATAGAGCAGCCCATTGAAATGAATTGCCCGCCCTACATGTGACATACATCTTTATCCACCCCGTCAGTATACATTACATCCTAAGTTTCCCTGCTAAACTCTGCACCACAAACCTTCCCTAACCTCTTCACTCTAACCTGCCACCAACCTTAACTCTACATGCCTCCTCTTGTTAAGGATCCGGGTATGACCAGAAATGTGTAGGAACACAGGCGTAGTCAGGGCTGAAGAGGTGGAATGGTCAGGCAGGCCGTTAGGTACAGTCAGGCACCGCCCGGCGGGATCTCTAGTACCCACAGAACGGGATTCCCCAGGGCGCGGAGTCTAAGCCCCAGTCTGCCTTTTCACCAGAGCCCCTGATGGTGGGGATGGACTTGGCGCAGGACTGAGACCAGGTTGCGGCCCCTGAGTGCACCCAACTGTGGTAGAGGGGTCCGCCGAGGGTATGTACCAGGGGAAAGCCTGACGTGAAGAGGCTGGCAGACCTGGTAACAGGGACAGATCCATGCGGGATGGATGGATGGATCGTCTGGGTAGCGTCAGGCGTAGTCAGGCAGGCCAGGTCAGCAATGTTCCGGCAGCGAGGTACCGTAGGAGCAGCAGAGAATAGTCAGAGTCACAAGCCGGGTTCAGTAACTCACGGGCAGCGCGGTAGAGAGGATCAGGCAGAAGGTCAGGCAAGCCAGGGATCAAGCAGGAGAAGTCAGCAGAGGTCAGGATCAGGCAGGGTCGGCAACAAATCAGATAGTCAGCAGAACAGGAACACAGGATACACGGTACAGGGGGCTCATGGGAAACATACACCAAGGCCCTGACTGCAGGTCTGGCCATTCCCTAAATACACCTCCTGTAATCAGCCTCAGGTGATGGCTGATTGCAGGAGTGGGCTTCTGGCTGCTGAGAGCACCCGCTGGCCAGCCCTGGTACTGCAGCCCACACAGCAGGTGAGTCCCACCGCCAGTGCTGAGTCTATTCCTGACACCTCTGCTCATCTTTGCACCCACCTTTCTTACCTCTGTACATCCCCTCCTTGCTCACCTGTGCTCCCCAAACTGTAATTCCTTCATTTCCTTTGTAGAACAGGCTGATGGTAGGCTCGGTGACCACAGTTGCAGGCAGGACTTTCAAGCATGCCCCTGTTTACCTCTCCAGTGGGCAGCATTCAGCAGAGGTGATAGTGGCTGGAACCTCAGTGGGGCATAATATACATATGAATACAGCCAATACGAGCCGCTCACGCCGCCACGGGACACAGCCGATGACATATCACTACACCAGCCCGTTGTCAGTGTCATATGACCGCCGTGACCAATCACAGCAGATCACATGCCAACTGTATACAATGGATGGCTTCCTGTCATGCCATCCATTGTATACAATTATGTTGTTAGCTGTGACTGGTCAAGGCAGTCACATGATACAGACAGGGCCAACCACAGCCCATCTATATCATGTGATCAGCTTTGCCCAGTCACAGCTAATCACAACAACAGACTGAATTAATCAGTTTCATTCAGTAACAATTACTGCAAATATCAATGAAATACATTGGTATTAGCAATTATAATGTGTTAACAAAATAAATAAAATCCTGATCACTTGCCCAGAGTAGTTCAATGTTACTATGGTAACATTGTATTGCTTTGGTCACAGTGTGCTGAAAAATAAAATAGTAAAAAAAATTATAAAAAATAAAAAAAACAATAGCAACATTTGAAAAAAAAATAAATTATTACTATTATTATTATTATTATTATTATTATTATTATTATTTTCACCAAAGAAATGTAGCAGAATACATTTTGACCTAAATTTATGAAGAAATGTTATTTATTTGCAAAATTTTATAACAGAAATGAAGAAAAGTGCATTTTTTTTCAATCATTTCAGGTGTTTTTTGTTTTATTTAGCAAGAAATGAAAAACGCAGTGGTGATTAAATACCACCAAAAGAAAGCTCTATTTGTGTGAAAAAAATGATCAAAATGTCATATTGGCATAGCGTTGCATGACCACGCAATTGTCATTCAGAGTGCGACAGCTCTGAAAGCTGAAAATTGGCCTGGGCAGGAAGGGGGTATAAGTGCCCGGTATTGAAGTGGTTAAAGATGGCCCTGTGTGTGTGTGTGTGGGGAGGGACGTGTCAGAGGACTGAAAATTTCCATTATGACAGCTGGCACCAGCACAAGCCCTTGTGCTGATTTATTTTTTACTAAACGTAGGCTTTAAATGGGAAGTATTGTTGGGAGGGGTCCATAGGCTAAAGTTTAGTGATTTTTTTATTTTTTTTTAATCAGCACCAGTGACAGTACTTAAATAACTTACAAGAGTCCTGTGTGCTGGTGGCTGTTCTTAAAATGGTCTATCCTCCTTCCCCAGATACTCTCGTAGTGGCAATCTTCCAGAGCTGTGGGGGCAATATGACCAATTCCAACTGTTACAGGCACTCATCAAAAGTACTGACTATGCCCATCCATTCCTCCCCTGCTATACTATTACTTCCCGCATTGAGAAGCATCCTATGAATAGAGGAGGTGGACCTTTAATTCATCCACCCCTCCTCCATTGAACACTTTTCATTAGAACAAGTTATATTACGGTGGGGGGGGGGGGTGATTGGAGTGGAAAAGGGTGGGCATACTCTGCACTTTTGACGAGTGCCTATGACAGGTGAAGTTAGTATTGACCCCTGTATCACCGAAACAGTCTTCATTTATGAACGTATTCTCCTCATTGCTAATTTAAGGTACAAAATCACTAAACTTCAGCTTTAAGCAGAGTCTGATGCGAAGAAGCAGAGGGAAATAGCAGGAGTTCAACACCTACACTAACTCCCCCCTCCCATTCCACTTTTAGAATATCTGTTGTGCATCTTGAAAATGCAACTGTAGCTCCAATAAATATCAAACTGCAGTTACAGGTAGTGAGATCATGTTTGAATATTTAAGTTCAATTTTCCACTCAAGCTTTTAAAGTTGAATAACTAATTCGGGAGTACTACATCAGTTTCCCTGATGAATATGGATTTGCATTAAACTGTACGGATCTCTGGATAGATAAACAGTTAAGATGCAGTTGTGGTGAATATTTTAGTATTTCTCTGATTCTAGTAGCAGGAAGAAAACAAAGTTTGGCATCAGTCACTGTTGAAGGAATAATATCGCAATTACAGTGAAAGAAGCTGTAAAGACATCATTTGCCTCTTAAAGCAATCACATGCAGAGAGAAATATATAGGACCTCTCCAGAAATTGCATGTTGTCTGGCTGTCAGTGATCCTCTGCCTTCAGTACTTTGAGTTACTAGCACAGAGCAAGAATTCTGAACAGTCCCTGACTTTACTTGCTACACACTTCTAGGTCAGTAACTTAGAAAGTATTGAAGCTGCAGACAACCCAGTGGATTGCATTTTTAAAAAGCGG
Source organism: Staurois parvus (assembly GCF_062004578.1). NCBI lineage: Eukaryota > Metazoa > Chordata > Amphibia > Anura > Ranidae > Staurois > Staurois parvus. The sequence continues at coordinate 5,104,111 of NW_028318515.1, forward strand.
TCAGTAAGGGCAGCCTATATTTTTCCTAGTGGGAGGGAAATAGAGGAGAATTTTTGCATGGGGCAGCAGGAATTTTTTTCTTGAAGAGTGGCTGAATGGGCACTGGGGAAGAACTCTATAATTCTGCAATCTGATCACAAGGCTATACATCACATACAATTTGCCTAAATGCTGTACTTCATGCTGTGTGTCATGCACTCCTGGCCGCTGTGTACTGGGAGTGAAGCGCTCAGAAGGATGCAATGTAAAGTACAGAATATACTGTAGACAGGGGCGTCCCTAGCGCTGGTGTCACCCGGTGCGGTAACACTTGGTGTCACCCCACCGACGATGGATTGCATCTGCGGATTGAGCATAATGGATCAGAGTCCGATCCATTATGCTCCCCAATCCGCAGATGCTATCCATCATGCGGGGATCATCGGCTTGCAACCTATACGGGGTTAACTGATGTCTCCATGAGCTTCATGAAAAGGAAAGTGTTAAAGCAAGCCGACAATCCCCGCAAGATGGATCGGATCTGCAGATTGGGGAGCATGATGGATCGGACTCCGATCCATTATGCCCAATCCATGCTGCGATGTATGTCATACACCCATTGCCTCTGTACAATGCTACATAGCCCTGATCATCATACTGTGTACATTGTGCTGTATGTCATATACCCATTGCCTCTGTACAAAGCACACCGTCCTGAATGTAACATACTTAATTCTTTAGTTACAACATTGTTTTGTACAGGAATATCTATTACATGTATTATAACTATATGTACTATAAGTATTACAAGTCTATGTTTCCCTACAAGTTTGATTTATAAGAAGTGACATGGCTTATTTTTGTCTTTGGGTATTGTGGTATATTATGCTAGCTTCTTATGTCACCAACTATTGACTTACCTCTGTTCTTACATGTGACAATGGCCTCTCGAATGAAAGTCTCGGACACAAGATGAGAATATCGCACAAATGATCATCCGTTTTTTTTTTGCATGCTAGTCTCTTATAGAAAATGAAAAGGTTACTAAAGTTAGGAAAATTCTCATACAACAGAATACAACTTTAGAAGTGATGAAATGCATTATATTATAATGTATTCTTTCATTTCCGAGCATGTGAGGTCTTGGTCACTTGATTTTTTTCAAATGAATACTGTACTGATTACACAAACACCATTCCTTCTGGTATAATACAAGAAAAATGTTCGTGCTTGTCGCTTCGGATAATTTTGCATGATCGGCTCTCGAAAGCTGTGTACTAACAATCAGATTATTGAACGATTGCTTCAAAAGTGGTATTTTTCTGTCTGATTTTCTTCTTGTGTGTACTAGGCATTAGCCATGCTGCATTTGTTTTTCTTAGCCACGTGCTATGTCCTGTCCAGTGTAAATTTTGTATGGGACCCTCTATTGCCTGTGTGACTTTTGTATGCCATGTCGTATCTTCCCTATTCTGTGCCTACTCATTTTATAAGCCCCATGGTACTACTTATATTTCAATAATAGTGATTATAGAGCTGCATTAATTTGTGCCTGTTATATCTGCCTATCTGAGTTCATCTTTGCATTGCAAGAGTTACCAGCTTGTTTAGGTCAAGGGGATGGTAAAAGCACTTTTACTTACCTGATGTCCTCTCCTGCAGCAGACGTTGCTCCCCATTGGTGGATTGTTCCTTGGCATCCTCATGTTCAGTGCAGAGCTAGGGACCATGCATTCACCTGGATGATGATCTTAGACCGCTGGAGCATGGGGGTGATGATGCTGCCAGGACTGGTCTAATGGTGTGACAGACGATCAGGTAAGTTAATCTACTTTTCCATGCCCCCTAGACCTAAACAAGAAGTCAACCCCTGCAGTATGGGCGCAGCCCCGCTGCAAGGGAGAGTTTTCAAGTTTCCTGGAGTTCAGCTTTAAGACAGAGGCTGAAAACCAACTTGTGAAAGTTATGTTTGCTCTTCGAAATCATGTTTATCTTTCTTCCTTTACTCACTAGCATTTTCAGGCTGTATGTGAGAATGTATTTTTTCAGCCCAGGATACAGATAACAGCGAATTAAGTAATGGAGAAAACCCTCCAGACATTCATCAATGATATTATCTTAGAGGAGCTACAAGTGTATGAGGCATCCATAACAGGAGTTGCATTCTGAACTTGTATACCGTGTCATTAAGAGGCCATAATCTATAGCTACCTACACTGAATGGGGCACTAAGAGCAACTCATTTAAAGCAATTAATCAAACCACTGCCTGGCTGAGGTCTAAATGGAGGCTGTGCTAATGGATTCATTAGTGTAAAGTTACTGTAAATTCATCAAGGGAGCAGATACATATAATCTGATGGTCAGTACAATGTCTGTAGCTTGGACATGGCTGAAGCAGTTCATAATCATTCTCTGGCAATCAGCGGCTGCCTTTTTGCACATTTAGCCCCTGGGGACAGCTGCTTTGTATAATGTTCGTAAATATCTCTGCAATCTGCCAAGACATTTCTCTTAGAATAAGAAGCAATTTTCTTTACCAGATTCAGCAGTTAGAAGCTTGTCAGCATTGCTTTGCTTTGTTTATTTATTTATTTATTTTTTCATTTACTCACCAGTAATTCCAATGTGTTCAAGTTAGGCAAGGGCACACATGCATTACACGAATTAAAAGCAAATACATTTGGTAAAAAAAAAACAACATTTAGTAATTACAGCACAAAATTCCCAAAGCCTTTTCCAGCTGCAGCCTTTCTGACCTGATTTAGTCATAATGAGTGTAATCCTTCTGTATTTCTCATTAGATGGTTTGGATGTAAAGTAATCAATTGCATCTGCATAATAGATCTATGTCAAAGTTATTAATTATCAATTAACCCTCTGCACAATGCCATGTTTAATATATTGTATATATATTATATTATAGTATTATAGCTAATAGGGGGGATTTCAACAAGGGTGCTGTAGACACCTTTTAGAATTCTAAAAGCACCAAAGGAGTGTTGGCGCTTGACCCCTATTTATCCCTTAACAGAGTACAACATTAGGGGTGTACAGTGTTGACCAGCCCTACAGAGGAAAGAGATTTGGGAGTACTTATCTTGAAAAATGAGCAAACAGTGTTACCAGGCAGTGGGGAAAGTAAATAGAATTCAAGGATGCATCACTAGAGGGGTCACCAGCAGGACTCAGGAGGTCCTGATTCCCCCATATAGATCTTTAGCGAGGCCTCCTTTAAAAATACAGTGTTCAGTTCTGGAGACATCAATTTGTTGATAAGATAGAATGAGTCCAGAGATGAGTAACACAAATGATGAAAGGTCTGAGGGCTAAAACATATCAGTTTAGAGCAGTGGTCTCCAAACTGCAGATGTGGCCCTTTGCTTGATTTTATCTGGCCCTTGGGGCACTATTCCACCAACTGTCACCAATGATGGAGCACCATTCCCTCTACCGACACCATCAATGGGGCATTATACTTCTCTCTGATATCAACAATGGACCACTTTTCTTCTCACTGACATCAACAATGTGGCACTATCCCTTCCTTTAGAATCAATGATGGGCACTGATTCCGGGGAAATTTCTACTCCCACTGGCCACAATCCGGCCCCCTAAGGTCTGAGCGACAGTAAACTGTGTAGAAAGTTTGGAGACCCCTGGTCTAGAGGAAAAAAGAGAAAGGGGAGACATGAACCTTTAAATACAACAAGGGGGTGAATAAGGTTCAAGAGGGCAGGATTTTCTATATGAAACCAAGACCATGAACATGGAAAAGTTCAAAACTAATCTTATAAGGCATTATTTTACTGAAAGGGTAGTTGATGTTTAGAATAGACATCCAGCACAGGTAGTGAGTCATTTGGCAGTAAGTGGCTTCAAACATGCCTCGGACAAACATAGGTAAAAAAACCCACCAAAACAAGAAAATAAAAAAAATTGTATACATTAAAAAAAGGGCGCATTCAATGGACCACTTGGTCTTTTTTCTAACATTACTTTGTTATGTTTCTATAACCCAGTGTGAGACTTTGCCTCTGGGCAGAACTTTCCTGTAATAAAAAACGGTCAGTGATCTCTCTCCTTGTTTTTGTGCTCTGAGCTCAGTTTTAAAGTGTAAATGCAAAACGTTTTTGGAGAGAATAGGAAAGTTAAAAGTGTAACATTTAGCTAATTTGTGATGTCTGCATTGAATCATCAGTTGCCTTAGTCTTCCCCTTATGAACTGTTTATTGTGTTTATATCTTCAGAAATTTGCAAAGATGGAGGGGGTTGCCATACATGGGAGTAGTGTGTCCAGATATGGGCATTTAAGGGCAAAGATAGGGAGACAAGACTTAATAAATCTTTTTTCACAACTTGAAAGATATTGCAGGATTGTCAGGGAACATCAAAGTTCAGTCTCATAAGTGCTGTTGTTGTGGGTTTTGTAAGAAGATAATCATTGATTTTTCTTGCATATTTTAGCAAAAGATCTCTAAATCATAATCCATTAAAAAAGGTTGTATGTATTAGTTCACACAATAGATTTTTTCAAACAACCTTAAAGTAGAAAGGCAAAACTTTTTTTTATTAGTTTTGGACAGAGTAAAGATTAGAACCCCTTTTTTTTCAGTATGTGCTCCTGTTAGGGAGATTCATCCTCTCCATTTGTCCTGTTTACCATTATCATTGAAAGTGAAAGAAAATCTCAAATTTGGGGTTTTCCCCAGAAACGTAATAGGGGGGATTTTTCCAATGGGGACACTGGTTCTGGTGACCTGGGGGTCCCCTAGGGATTTCCCTAATTTTCATGGATAACCTGAAAATTGGCTGTTCTTGTTCCTGTTTTGGCTATGGGACAGGAAGTGAAGGTAAATATCCCCAATGGGACACAGATGGCAAAAAAAACAGGCAGGAGTTATAACCATCCCTTACTCTATCCAAGATGAGACAAAAAATGTTTGCCTGTAATTCTACTTTAAGACTGTTGCAGATACTTTGACACTATCAAATAAGAAACAAAACAAAATTGTCACACCAACCAATGTTTGTCAACTTACAAAACATTGGCTATGTAATACTGTAGTGTATAGACTTTAACCATATTCCCATAACATTTTTTCTGGCAAAGACAGTGGGGTAAATTTACTAAAACTGGAGCACTCAGAATCTGGTGCAGCTGTGCATGGTAGTCAATCAGATTCTAACTGCAGTTTGTTCAATTAAGCTTTGGCAAAAATAACCTGGAAGCTGATTGGTTTCTATGCAGAGTTTCACCAGATTTAGCACTCTAGTTTTGATGAATAACCCCAGTGTACTCTATGTAAATATGAATAAGAAGGTCTATTGACTAGGCCAACACTACTAACCTCATGTTTTATCTATCCCACTTTTTATAATACAGGACACTGAACTTCTGAATACAGCTATCCTGACAGGAAGAACAGTGTCTATTCCTGTGAAGGTTATGGCCATTCAGGAGGAAGGCTCTGTGATTGATGTGTCAGACTCCACTGAGTGCACGTCAGAAGATGAAGATGTCATCAAGGTGAGATCTCTGATCAAAGCCCTAATCTAAGGTCAAGAATGTAATAGCCTGGTTTTACTTTTTTCACAAATGTCAAGCATATAAATTCTGTTATACACTATTTTTACTTTATATATTGGTATAGTTGACTTGTATAGAATTCCACTTACTCCAGAGGTTTACTAAATGTTTTGCACTAGAGGTGTAAAGTGAATTTGTGCAACCCAAGTGGCTGGTCAATAAACCAGGAACATTGCACACCGGAGTAACTTTAGGAGAGCTTGTGACTGAAGTCACACATTTATACACTGCACTTACTTAGCAGTGTTGTAGATGTTAACAGGGCTATTAGGGGGCCAGACTACTTGTCCATTCTCACCCCAAAGTCCAATGCAGACCCATCCTGTTTGCTCTGATGTATACAGATAGTGGGTTTGAAACCCCATTACACCATCCCCCTGGTCTGCAATACTGACCCTTGTATTCAGTTGGGAATTGCTTATGTTGTAAGGGCTTGCTTTCCTCCCGTGGCTACAGGTAAAGGTTCTGAAAGTAGAAAAAGGATTTGGTGCTACTACCTGTACAGACCTCCATCAATAGAGCTCATGGGTGCTCGATCTCCAGTCGCACAGCTGAGGGTAAATGTCCATAAACGTGATCTGCACAACCAGCATAGCTCTAAAATCTTGTTGTTTCATTGAGCAGCCCCTTCTTCACCAGCAGAAGAGTGAACTCTTCCCCAACCACCACCAACACCTGACCGAGTTTACACTTGTGACTTGGATTCAGGATCCTATTCACCTGTGCTAATGTAGCATATTAGGAGACAGAACCTGTCTGGTTACCTGTTGTCTAACTGTGTACATTCAGTCATCCTCCTTGAATGGCACACCTCCTGCAAGAAGCAAAATTCCTCTTTTTTTACTTTCAGTAAATAAATTATACAGATGGCAAACACTGGTATCATAAGAAAGGCACATTTTGTTATAATCCAAAGGTCTCCTTGGGTCCTTGTTCCCTTCAAGTTAGCAATGAGTGTCAGTTGCTATAATGTTCATGGCAGAGAAAGCCCATCTAGGGGAACCAAACACGGCCCCACTATTCCACACCTACTGTACCCTTTTCTGAGGGACACACACTCTACTACACTCCACCCAATCTATATAAAGGGATCTGCCAGAAGGGCAGGATTAACAGGTCACTTTCTGTTAGGCGGGGCCCGAACTGAGGGAGTCATTTAAACCCTCTCGCTGCATGTGTTTGATTATCCCTGTTATATATGATTTTCTCAGAATGTTTGCAGCAGCATATAACAGTTTCTTCTAGGTTTACTCTGCTAAACAGTTCATTAGGCCAGGGGTAGTAATATTATATATATATTGCAAGCTGCAGTAATGACTGAAAAATGCTGGATGCACCATGAACATTTTTTAATAGCTACAAGGCTTTCATGCTTACAGGTTTGTAAAATGTACACGTGCGTTGCTAAATAAAAAAAAATACGAAAAACATGTTCACATTTTGAGATTATTCTTGCCCAGATCAGATGATTTTAGTTCCCATGAATATAAACTTCAACGTATCCTTTGACCAACAAATGCCTATAGCCAGTTATATTTTCTTTCTTTTTTTTTTCTTCAGGCTTAAAAATATTGAATTCTTTATTTTTATATAAATAAAAAGTAATTGGTTTCCAGTTTTATTCTAATTTGTTTAGAAATATTTATCATATTTTTTTAAGATCATCATTCCACTACTATTTTATATAAGCATAGCTCTATTATATTTGTGTTTTGTTTTTTTACCAGATTTTGATTATATTAAGGGAAACATGTCATGAGAGAAACATGGGACTTGCATTGGTGAGCTCTCATTTTATGAATGCTAATGACTGGAAATGTTTACCTTACAGCATACCTTGTTCCAAAATTGGAAGGGCCACTTATTCATTGATGGCACCTCCTCCCATCTTAAATTGATTGTAAAGGATCATTTTATATATATATTTTTAAAAACCAACATGTTATATTCACCTGCTTTGTGCAATAGTTTTGCAAAGAGCAGCCAAAATCGACCTCTTCTGTGGTCCCCTGCCAGTGCTTCTGGCTCCTCCTTAACGCTGAGTGCAAGTCGCTTGCTATGGGAAAACTCATGTGTGCTCATTCCCGAGCTGGTTCTGTGTGCCCATAGACACACAGAGCTCGTCTTGGCCCCACCACCGCTCCCTTCTCAATAACTTTTGCTGTGGTCTATGAGCCAATGAGGAAGGAGAGAGCTCAGGGGAGTGTAAGAGGGGCTGGGAGGGGAGCTGCAGTAAGATGTTTTTTTACCTTCATGATTGGAATGTATTAAGGTAAACAACCTCTGCCTTTAGAATCACTTTAATTTGTCAAAAATGTCTGTGTGTGTGCATGTGTGTTGGGGTATTAGTTAATCACTTGCCAACCACGCTATAGCCGAATGATGGCTACAGCGTGCTTGTCCAGTTCTGGGAGGGCGTCATATGACGTCCCTCCAGGACGTGCCCTCCCATGCGCCCTCAGTGGCACGCACTCGACTGAACACATGATGAGGTAAAAGGCCAATCATAGTGGCCTTTTACCATGTGATCAGCTGTGTCCAATGGTACAGCAGATCACTGATTAAATACAGTTGCCAGTTATCAGCAGCACTTTACTCACGCTGTCACAGCATGAGGAAAGTACTGCTGATAACCAGCAGCTGTCACAGAGCAGATCGGCAATGATCATCAGTATCCTGCAGTGCCGTTAAGCAGTGCCACCCACCAGTGCCACCCATTAGTGCCCAGCAGTGCCCCATCGGTGCTGATAACAGTTGCGGCCATCAGTGCTGCCCATCAGTGCCGTCAGTCAGTGCCGCCCATCAGTGTCGCCCATCAGTGCCGCCTGTCAGTGCCCATCAGTGCCGCCAATCAGTGCCCATCATTGCTGCATATCAGAGCAGCATCATCAGTGCCTCCTCGTCAATGCCCACCAGTGCTGCCTCATCAGTGCCACCTCATCAGTGCAACCTATCAGTGCCCATCAGTGCTGCCTATCTGTACCACCTCATCAGTGCCCATCAGTGCTGTCTTTCAGTGCCCATCAGTGCTGCTTCATCAACGCACATCGGTGAAGGAGATAAATTATCTGTTTGCAAAATGTTATAATAGAAACAAAGAAGAACTTTTTTTTTTCAAATTTTTTGCTATTTTTTGATTTATAGTGTAAAACATAAAACACCCAGTGGCGATTTAATACCACCAAAAGAATGCTCTATGTGTGTGAAAAAAATGATAAAAATGTTAAATGGGTACAGTGTTGCATGGCTGCGTAATTGTCATTCAAAGTGCGACAGCACTGAAATCTGAAAATTGGCCTAGGCAGTGTTACTCACTAAACCCCTACTTCTGCTCTCAGCACCTAGACAAGGGGGGGGAGGCATCATCACCCTTCTGACAAGTTCCAGGGGAATGTTCAGTAGGCACAATCTCACAAGAAGGCACTACTTCCCTGTGCTGAAGCATTATTTCATGAGATTTTAAGAACTCTACATTCGCTGGTATTTTGTCTGAAGGATGAGGACCCCACAGCCTGCAGTCAGGAGAAAGAGGTAAACTGACAATGTTTTTTCCCTTACCTGTGTTTTTGGACAATTTAGTGCAGTGGATTAAGATGGGGAGGGAGACCTCACTGAATAAATGGATCTTGCGTGACGGGCCATACAATAAAGCCTCATAACTGTATTTCTTTGCAGCCTCTGTTTATATCATAATTATACCATCATTTTCTTTGACATTTTCCTAGATAATAATGACTGATTACTGGAGTCTCCAACTTCCATATCTTCTCTAAGTCATTTAGTGATGGCATCTGTGCTGCCACTATGCTTTTATTTAGTATAACTTTCATTGTGGAAGACAGATAGAGAAATCTAGAATAAGTCTTACCAGTAATTCCTTTAGTGGGAATCTTCCATGACAGCACCCTGATTCCTTCCCTAGAATACATTTTAAGACCCCACGATTGTCTATACTGCTATAGCATCAACATATTATATATCCCTGCGATGAGGGGATCTAAAAATCAAATAATCTCACCATATTCTTTTATAGAGCAACTCAATGAATCTATTAAAATTTTATTGGAAAAAAAGCAGAGCACCTGGAAGAAATACACTCACCAGCCACTTTATTAGGTACACCTGTGAGTGCCAAGAAAATATCCCCTACACCATTACACCACCACCACCAGCCTGAACCATTGAAGGCAGGACGGATCCATGCTTTACTCCAAATTCTGACCCTGTCATTTGAATGTCGCAATAACTAGTCTACCCATTCACCTCTGACATCAAAAAGGCATTTTCATCCACATAACTGCTGTTCACTGGATATTTACTGTTTTTTGGGCCATTCTCTGTAAACCCTAGAGATGGTTGTGCGTGAAAACCTCAGTAGTTCAGCAGTTTTTGAAATACTCAGACCAGCCCATCTGGCACCAAAAACCATGTCACGTTCAAAGTCACTTAAATCCCCTTTCTTTCCCATTCTGATGCTTGGTTTGAACTTCAGCAAGTTGCCTTCACTATGTCTAGATGCCTAAATGCATTGAGTTGCTGCTATGTGATTGGCTGACTAGCAATTTGTGCTACCAAGCAATTCAACAGGTGTACCTAATAAAGTGGCCAGTGAGTGTATGCACAAACAAGGTTCAATATACCATCTTCTTGCAGATAGGGCTGTGCTTTAGTATACAACTCAGAGCAGCAAGGCTATAGAGCTAATCTCTTAGCACTGGCAACTTTGTGATCTTTGGGCTTTAGAAAGCACCGAGAAGCTGCAGTACAAAGAAGCTTTTGAAAGGAAACCTCCGATGACAGAAATTTGGAGACTGCCATTGCTAAAAATGCTGGTTGTATGGCTGTACACTAATACTTTGGTTTAGGTACTTCCTAAATCAGTCTCTATGAGCAAACACAAAATCCAGAACTTCTGATGCGCTAACTTATTATGTGTTATTGACTCAGGAAGCATCAACGCCATTAGATCAGCAAAACAACCAAAACCTGGCATTAGCAGAAACAGCGGTCAATATAAGGCTTCTTATTTCTCCTAGAACAATTTTCTAAATTGTCAATTCCCTGCCCAGTATGGTAGGCGGGTAAAATCTAGTGATTGTACTTTTGTGGAGGATTTCCAAAAATCACTGGTAAGGTTAATGCTAACATGATCCTGCATGCTTGTCAGATAGCAGTTTGTGTGTTACAGGAAAATATCTATCTTTTGTTGGCTGGATTGTCACCGAACATCTGAATGACATTTATCTGATGTTAAAATAGAGCATGTGAGAGGCAGTACATGGCAGTAATCCGAGTGACGTTAATTAAATTTAAAGCAATAAAACAGGGTAAAGAGTTTGAGCATTTATAATCATTTAAATTTAACCTATCAAGTCAAGTTGTTGCCATTTTAATGTGAGGAAGTAATAGCCTTAATTTGTACATTGATATGGCTTTTCATCCGGACTGCATCCAAGCCTTGTGTAAAATAGCTGCAGGCTTTTCTATTCTGTGTCCTTACAAATTCTTGGTGGCTTTTTAAGGTTCCGCTACAATGAACCTGTTTGAGTGATCTGCTTTTATATATTGTTAGACTAATACTCTGTCCTCCCACACGCCTTTCTGGATAATCCTCCTCAAACCTAAAAGAATGCATCTACAACTGAGGGCAATTAAAGGAGATTTTCTGTGCGCATTAAAATATTTCTGCCCAGAAACCTTGAGAGCCTCTGCACAAATTGGCTTTCCCTTCATTTTAGTGTTCTGTTTCCAGCCTTGTTCTGTTTTGTGACATTGTCTTGTGTAGAAAAGAAAAAAAAAAATACAAACACTCTTTCTTCGGATTCTAGATGCCATCTCTCAAAGACTGCGGTTGCAGAGTGTTCTGTCTCGGAATTCGGGTACAATAGAATAAAAATACTCCTAGCTTTTTAAGAAGACAGGCACTGTGGCTCTGCAACAAGGTTAAAGGGAAACTCCATCTTCATAAAAATAGATATATAATTGTTACAAAAGCTATTTGGTAATGTGGAATTTTTAAAAATGACCTTCAAATCTATACCACTTTGATTTTCTTTACTTCTAAACAGATCAAGTTTCAATTCTTGGCAACCACAGTAACAGTTGTTGTTCTAATTTTCTGAGATTGTGGATTTGGGGTTTTCATGAGCTGTAAGCCATAATCATCACAATTATGACAAATCACGGCTTGAACTATCTTGCTTTGCGTGTAATGAGTCTATCTTATATATTAGTTTCACCTTTTAAGTTGCATTACTGAAATAAATGAACTTTTGCACGATATTCTAATTTTTCGAGTTTCACCTGTATACAGTGCTCAGCATAAATAAGTACACCCTTTTTGAAAAGTAAAATTTTAATCAACATTTCAACGAACACAAGAACAATTTCAAAACTTTTGACAAAACTGAGTTTTACAAAACATTTGTTTAGCTCATTACATGAAAGTAAGGTTAATATTATAACTTAAATTACAAAACTTTCAGTTTTACTCAAATTAGTAAAATGAATACAACCCACAACAAAAACTAATACATCTAGTATTTTGTATGATCTCCATGATTTGTAAGGACAGCACCAAGTCTTCTAGGCATGGAATGAACAAGATGGTAACATATTGCAACATCTAAAGAGATAAAAAGGTGCAGCACTAGGAAATATACTGCAAATGACCACTGAAATGTTATGAGCAATATACAAAACTGTTATGAAAGGCACAGTGTGCAATATAATTGATAATCACAATAAAGTAAAACATCCAGATCACAAGGTATATATCATATAAATCTTGCAGGATCCTGTCTGTGGTGATAATATACAATCCAAAGGTGAAGACTGTTAGATAAATAGAATGCGCACTCACCAGAAGTGCGTATTAAATACACATGAAAGAAGTTTCCTTTCTCATTAGACCCCTAGTTCATCAGCATTCTGGTCAGGCTGCATTCCACATCGTCCTCTGCCTTCCCGTAATGATAGGGTTCCAAGACTCATCAAGCAATCACAGACATCAGGGGTCCCCCTTTAAAGCAGGCACTGCGGAAGGTGGTGCTCCCGAAGAGAGCCCAATAAGGGACGCCACATAGTGTAATATTGCTTTGATGAACTTTAATTCAAAGTGATAATAAACAAAAAACAATACTGACCAAAAATTCAGGATGGCCACCAGCGGTGGCTAGATGTCCAGATGCTGTAGCCCCACTGACGCGTTTCGTGCTAAGCACGTCCTCATAGGGTGCAGGGCTTACAGCAGGACATCTGTTTGGGGCTATTTTTATTCAGAAATGGCACTCACGCTTATCGCGCCCGCTATTTTGCCGGCTATCGGCGCATGTGCAATACGTCTGTGCCATTTTGCCGTAGATCGTGATAACTCGCAAATGCATTCACTCTAGTGATATTATATGCACATTGGGGCGCCATTTTATTGGATGGAAAAGAAACCTGAAAAGCTCATTCATGAGTCAGGAAGGCACATACTGATATATTTATGGCGCAATATAAAATGGGATACATAAAGTAAACAGGATGATAACTTCAAGACATATATAGTGGGCAGTAAGGGGAAACCAATAAAAAACCATATTTGCCACCAGGGGTATATTTAAAAATATATAAAAAATGTAAAAATTGCATATATAATAAAGAATGCATAACCCACCCATATACACATATGAATGAATGTAATATAGCAATCATATAAGAAATATGTGCATTTCAATTGAATAGTTAAATCAACAGAATACTATATATACCCAATAATGACATCAATTATTTTGGATGTCAAATTCTGTGTAAGCGGTAACCATTTAAGAGAATATAAATAGCAAATGTACAGTAAGTATATATGTATAAAATACAATAAAATAAAAACAAAGCATGGTCGGTAATATACAAGGTCAGTAAAACATACATTAAGATAATTGATGAAAATATCATTAGTGTGTGAATAAGATAATTAGTATAAAATTGCAATGACAAGGACTGATGAAGTATATAATTACATAACTATATTGCGGAAATGAATAAATATTATAATATGATAGGATAAATAAAATAACATATATAATACCATAATAATATAATGATAAAAATCATCACTCGTTAAAAGGCCACCCAGTACAGGAACAATAATAGTATATAATATAGAAGTATTGTGTACATAAAAATGTTTATAAAAGTAAAAAGTGCATCAGGGTTCATAATTATATACATACAGGGATACATTAACTATCATTATAAAGCAGTTCAGATCAAAATCAATATTATGTCCATTAGGGTATAGGGAACCAAGCTCATAAATCCACTTGGATTCAAGTTGTGACACTGCTCTTTTCTTATTTAATCCTCTCCAATGTGTGTTAATGACCCCTATGCCCATAAATATTAATGAAGATGGGTCTTTATTATGGTGGGTCTTATAGTGAAGAGACAAAGCATGGTCTTTATATCCCTTTTTAATATTATTAACATGTTCTTTTAGTCGATCTCTCAAACTTCTGGTTGTTCGTCCTATATATTGTAAATTACATGGGCATTGCAATAAGTAGACTACGTATCTACTGATACATGTGATAAAATCTTAAATTTTATGTACATTGCCCTTTGTTGTGGATTTAAAACATGTGTGTTTACTTGTAAAATTGCTATTTAAGCAGATCATACATTTTTTACATGGGTAAAAACCTTTCATATTGGGAAAAAAAGGAGCATGTATAGGAGGGTCTAAAATGTTGGGAGCTATTTTGTTCCTCAGTGGTGTGGCTCTTCTGAAAGTGATTTCTGGTTTATCTGGTAAAAATTGTCTCAGTACTGGATCTGACATTAAAATTTTCCAATTATTTCTAATTATTTTGGTTACAGATTTATGTTGAATGGAATAATTGGTAATGAAAGGACAAATTCTTTTAGGTCTTTGTATGGCGTCATTACTCAGCATCATATCTCTATTTGAATTGCCAATGTCATCCATAGCTTGGTTAAGAATGTTTTCATCATAACCCTTTTCAAGAAATTTTGTCTTGATGATGGAAGCTTGTTTGTGATAAGTATTAATATCTGTACAATTACGCCTAATTCTGGAGAATTGTCCTTTTGGAATATTCTGTAACCATATAGGGTGATGGCAGCTATCTAGAGGAATGTAGCTGTTTCTATCGGTTTGTTTGAAGTCTGATTCAGTTACAATTTTACCATTCAAATGTATTAAGGTCAGAAACATCAAGTTGATGCTATGCTGACTGTAATTAAAAGTAAGTTTGATGTTAAGTGTATTAAAATTCAAGGTAGTAAAAAAATTTAAAAGGGTCTGTTCATCACCATTCCATATGAGGAGGATGTCATCTATATATCGTCTATAAAAAGAAAGTTCAGGCCAATCTCTGGCGTAAATGACATCCTCCTCCCATCTTGCCATAAAAAGGTTTGCTAAACTGGGGGCAAATTTTGCCCCCAAAGCCACACCTTTAGTCTGTAAATAATATTGATGGTTAAACCAGAAGTAATTTCTTGTCATTGCAAAATCTAAAAGAGATAAAATAAAATCTTTCCGTGAATGAGGCATATCAATAAAATCATTTCAAAAGAAATTAACCGCCTCCATACCGTCTGTATGGTTTATACTTGTATATAAAGACGTCACATCCGCTGTGACTAAAAATGTAGATGTACTTGTAATTATGTCATTGACATCTTGAAGTACTTGTTTTGTGTCTTTTAGATACGCTGGGGTTTTAGTCACAAGTGGTTGTAGAAAGTGATCTATATACTTGCCTATCCTTGAGGTAAGCGACCCGATGCCACTTATAATAGGCCTTCCTGGAGGGTTAAGGGGGTCTTTATGTACCTTAGGTAGTATATACAGAACAGGAAATGTTGGTGCTGTAGAGCAAAGGAACAATTTCTCTTTTTTATTTATAATTTTATCATTATATCCTTTTTGTATGATGGATTTTAATGTTTTCTTATGCTGCCCTAATGGATTTTTGGGTAGTGTATTTTTATCGCTCAAAATATTGCAACATCTATCTTTTTCCATTATTCA
The DNA here is from genome assembly GCF_062004578.1 of Staurois parvus. Lineage (NCBI taxonomy): Eukaryota > Metazoa > Chordata > Amphibia > Anura > Ranidae > Staurois > Staurois parvus. The sequence continues at coordinate 5,119,721 of NW_028318515.1, forward strand.
AGAATGACCTCTTTTATAGCTTGGATGCTGGATGGAGAGTGATGGTCAAGTTGTCTCTTTAGAATTTCCCATAGGTGTTTGATTGGGTTCAGATCATACTTGGCCACTGAATCACTTTCACCCTGTTCTTCAGAAATGCTATAGTGGCCTTAGATGTGTGTTTTGGATCATTGTCATGTTGGAAACGTTCACTACAACCAAGGACACGGAGTGATGGTAGCCTCTTCTCTTTCAATATAGAGTAATACATCTGTGAATTCATGATAGCATCAATAAAATGCTGCTCCCTGACACCAGCAGCACTCATGCAGCCCCACAGAAGGACACTGCCACCACCGTGTTTAACTGTAGGTGCAATGCATTTTTCATTTTACTCCTCACCTTTGCAACACCATACAGTTTGAAGCCATTAGTTCCAAAAACATTTATCTTAGTCTCTTCACTCCAGAGTACAGTCCCAGTAGTCTTCTTCTTTTTCTGCTAGGGCCTTGGCAAATTCTAGGTGAGCTTTTTTGTGCATGGGCTTTAGGAGAGGCTTCCTTCGTGGATGACACCTATGAATGCCATACTTTTGCAGTGTATGCGGGTAACAATCACCCCAGTTTGGCTTTCTAATTCTTTAGCTAACTGCAGTGAACTTGTATGGCGATTTTCTTCAACCCTTCTCATCAGAAGATGCTCCTTTCAAAGTGTTAACTTCCATGGACGGCCTGGACATCTCTGTGGAATGGTTGCAGTTCCATCTTTGTTAAATTTTTTTATCACTTTTGCTACAGTATCCTGACTGATAAGTAAAGCTTTGCTGATCTTCTTGTAGCCTTCACTTTTCTTGTGTAAAGAAATTATTTTCTTTCTCAGGCCTTGTGATATTTCTCTTCCATGTGGTGCCATTGCTGACAGAATGAAATGGAAAAGGGGTTTTCTTTGTTAAGTAACGGTCTTTTATAATCAAATTTCTGCTCGACACCTATTTATTGAATAATTAGACTCACCTGTAGTTAAATTCTTGTTAATTAGGATTTTGTTGACTAAAATTTAGCTTTGCTCCTAAGACTTTCATTCGGGTGTATTTATTTTTGCAACATGGTTTTGAATAAATTTGTCAAATGAACAAATCTTGTTTGCAATCAAAGGAGTATTATGAAGTATAGTGTTCCATAGTTCTGGAGGGAAAGTAAAGGTTTTCTGACAAATCTGTTGGGGTGTAGTCATTTATGCTGATATATATATATGTATATAGCTGTAATGTGCAGGCGGCTTACTCTCTGCACACTGACCACAGGTGGTTGCTTGCTTGGCAATGCCACCTTTCATAGAATGCCTTGTATGTTTTCAAGGAATACAAGGTATTCTGTAATTGAATGAGGTGGAGATTGTTACATCACCACCCCTTTTTTCTATCTCATCCAATCAGAGAATGCCTTGTAGTCAATAAAAAAAAAATCCAAGGTGTTCTATGTATGGTGATGGTGCCAAGTAAGTGACCTCCTGTGGTCAGTGTGCAGAGTGGAAGTTGCTTTCACAGAACTCAGAAGATTACAGCTGTCATTGTATGACGCACAGACTACTACAGTCATTTACATTATCCCTTGCAGCATTCCACGTTATATATAGACCAGTGTAAGTATGAAAAAATATAATTTCTGGAATTCAGCTTTAAAGCCCAAGTCCAAGATATCAGAAACCCCTTTCCTGCCCCTCTCTAACTAACCTCCAAAATATCCAAATACCTATTTTACCTATCTGAAGCAGTTACATGGCAATTCTCCTCTCATTTTCTGTTTACTTACTTGGGCTCTTTTGGGGAGTCCACTTCATCACTTGCATGATGTGGACACCTATTGGTGGAGATGACACTTCTAGTGGTCAGGTCCTCTCTCATGGGCTCCAGAGGCATTAGAACTCAGGGGGGAGTGAGGGGACCAGTTCCCAAGAAGATAACTAGCAAGGAAAAATGCCTGGTCCCCAAGGCAGGAAATTAGCATGGCTAATAGAGGAAACTGTGACTTTGATCAAGTAGACTGTGGGATGGTTCAGGAAAAGGTGTTAGGAATCAAGACTAAGGAGTAAGGTAATTGATGCACAATGCTCTATTTACATTTCATTTTTTTTCTTGGACTTTAAAAAAATGCCAGGAAATAAAAAAATAAAATCTAATTGCACTAAGAATTGCTTTGTACACTGAAAACAGTTTCAGAATATTACCATGATATTTTGTAAAAATTGTTCAATATTAGTACTTTGTGCCTTGTTAAATTGTGTTTCCATGATCGTTATAAAATAGCAATAGTTTTTAGCCATAAACATATTTTCCAGCATAAAAGTGTTCCTCTAACATTAAACATACCTTTTATTCTCTAGTAATTTCAGAGCTGACCTTATCACACCTGGTCACCGATAAGAACACTGCGGAGTGGGGAACACCTTTCCAAACACAAATAAACAAGGATATAAATGGTTTAGATATGCTCCCTATCTGCACACGTTATTACAACTCTCTATAATGAGATGTTGTTACAGGCGGATGCTATTTCCTTGAGCATAGACTCTTGATGTTATGTGTAGGGTGATTGCTGCATGCTTCACCTGCTTCCTACATGACCTGCTTTAACACACAGCATTTCTTTTGCAAGATCTAAATGAAATGAGCCCAGTTCCATGGGTTAGTGAGCAGCCCTGTAATGTTATTAGTTCAGTCTTTCCATGCTGTGGCTTTTAAAGTGCACCTGTCACTATGAATTAACTTTTTTCTGCTTCCAATAATACAGTTCTGTTCAGCTTTTGTGATGTGGAGAGCTGTATAAGTTTGGAGCCAAAGGCAGCAAGAGACACTCTTACTGGCCAGATGTGGCTTGTAACTTGTAGAATGGACAATGCTGCCCTCCTGTTTTCTAAAACTGTTTACAAAACATGTCAGAGCTACAGTATATTCCACAAAAGTAAACTCTCTTTCTGTAGTTTTTAACCAATGATGCAAAGAAAATTAAGATAGATATACTTCAAAAACCATGACAATGTCAGCTATTAACAGAAATAAATACTATTATTTTTTATGAGCAAATGACAAATAAGTATAGGTGATAGTGGCACAGTGACAAGTACATTGTAAAACTCTCGTCAAGAAGACTTTCATAATGTTTGTATGGGTCACACATGCAACTGCAGATCTATCCAACTGAAATAACTTTACTAATACAATACCCAATCCCTTCAGTAATTATTTATTTGCCATGACACTTAGCTTTAGTATGCATTCACACTTGAGCGTTTTGTAGCTCAAAGCTCCAAAAAAGCTCAAACTTAAAAAAATCAATTGTTCTCTATGGTGCCTGTTCACGTGATCAAATGTGAACAGGCACCATAGAGAACAATTGATTTTTTTAAGTTTGAGCATTTTTGGAGCTTCGAGCTACAAAACGCTCAAGTGTGAATGCAGCCTAAGAGCAGCTAAGGCTGACTATAGTCATTAAAGCTGAACTCCAGGCATGGGAAAAACTATTAGCTTATTGATCACTAAACTCTGATTTTTTGCGCGGTATGAGCCATTAGCTTTTTAGCCTGATTGAAAATCACTCACAGGCTTTCATATTTGATGCTGCTCTGCGGGCAGGTGGTTATAACATTTGTGACATAGCACTCCCAAATTCATAATTGATTTTCCAAGGTTGACCTAGAGCTAGTGTTTCAACAGTCCTTGGTTGCTAACACAAGACCCACTGTCACCCAGAACAGTAAGTCATGAAAGAGAGCTTAACTGTAAGCAATGAGGCTCCTGGTCAGTTTCATTGCTGGTACTGGAAATGCCAGGATAGCATTTTTCTTGTATATATGTGTAATACTTAAAGGGCCCAGCCAGTTAGAATTTAACAGGTGTTTATGTGTTCTAGTGAGCATTTTCTCACTGGATTGGAGACAGGTGAGTATACAGTTGCAAGAAAAAGTATGTGAACCCCTTGGGATTAGGTGGAGTTTTGCATAAATTGGGCATAAAATGTGCTCTGAATGTCATCTAAGTCACAACAATAGAAGAACACAGTCTGCTGAACATAATACTACACAAACATTAGATGTTGCCATGGTTTAATTGCACATAACATGTAAACATTCACAGTGCAGGCAGGAAAAAGTATGTGAACCTTTGGACTTAATAACTGGTTGACCCTCCTTTGGCAGCAATAACCTCAACCAAACGTTTCCTGTAGTTGCAGATCAGACCTGCACAACGATCTGGAGTAATTTTGGACCACTCCTCTTCACAAAACTGTTTCAGTGTAGCAATATTCTTGGGATGTCTGGTGTGAATCGCTCTCTTAAGGTCATGCCACAGCATTTCAATCGGGTTGAGGTCAGGACTCTGACTGGGCCACTCCAGAAGGCGTATTCTGTGCTGTTGCAGCCATTGTTTTGTTGAATTACTTGTATGCTTTGGGTCATTGTCCTGTTGCATCACTCATCCTCTGCGGAGCTTCAGTTGGCAGACAAATGGTCGTACGTTTTTCTGCAAAATGTTGATAAACTCTGGAATTCATTTTTCCCATCAATGACAACAATCCGTCCAGGCCCTGAGGCAGCAAAGCAGCCCCAAACCATGATGCCGTGCCTTTTTTTCTCCACACATAGTGTTGTTCCCAAACAACTCAATCTTGGTTTCATCTGTCCACAGTATATTTTGCCAGTAGTGCTGTGGAACATCCAGGTGCTCTTTTGCAAACTTCAAACGTGCTGCAATATTCTTTTTGGACAGCAGTGGCTTCCTCCGTGGTGTCCTCCCATGTACTACATTCTTGTTTAATGTTTTCCTTATTGTAGATGTGTCAACAAAAATGTTAGCATGTGCCAGAGATTTCTGTAGGTCTTTAGCTGACACTCTGGGATTCTTCTTTACCTCATGCAGCATTCTGCGCTGTGCTCTTGCAGTCATTTTTACAGGACGATCACGCCTAGGGAGAGTAGCAACAGTGCTAAACTTTCTCCATTTGTAGACAGTCTGTCTTACCGTGGACACATGAACATCAAGGCTTTTGGAGATACTTTTGTAACCCTTTCCAGCTTCATGCAAGTCAACAATTCTTGATCGTAGGTCTTCTGAGAGCTCTTTTCTGCGAGGCATGGTTCACATCAGACAGTGCTTCTTGAAACCAGTAAACCCAAAACAGGTGTGTGTTTTTTAAGGGCAGGACAGCTGTCAGCAACACATCCAATATCATCACACTGATTGGAGTCAAGGTTGGCTCACTCCTGGCTCCAATTAGCTCTGGGAGAAGTCATTAAGCTAGGGCCTCACATACTTTTTCCTCCCTGCACTGTGAATGTTTACATGTTATGTGCAATTAAACCATGGCAACATCTAATGTTTGTGTAGTATTATGTTCAGCAGACTGTGTTCTTCTATTGTTGTGACTTAGATGACGTTCAGAGCACATTTTATGCCCAATTCATGCAAAACTCCACCTAATCCCAAGGGGTTCACATACTTTTTCTTGCAACTGTAAGCCTGATGGGGCAGGGGAGGTCTACCATAAAGGTGTAACTGCACCAAAGGTGAACTATGATCAGCTTAAAAAACATTTGGGTGTCCCTCCACTTCATATAGTAGGAGTCTAACACGTTTTTAGTCTAGGAGGTTATTATAGAGGGTAATACTTGCCTTATTCTTTAGTGCTGCAGTCTTCTTCTCCACTGGCTCTGGGATGGAAGACCAGTCCTATAAAGTTGCTTCTTTTCTGTCATCACCAACATCATCATGAACAAGGCAGGACCAGCATGCATTGCACATGAGGACATAGAGGGCCCACCACAATCCAGGAGTGCAATTCTGGTGGGAGAGTGAGGAGAAACATAAGTAAGCATCTCAATTTTATACCCCCAGACTCTTACAATATAGGTAGGGGGAAGCAAGAAGTTAAAGTATATGTAAACCCATATATTATTATTATTATACAGTATTTATATAGCGCCAGAAAGGTTTGCTCAGTGCTGTACATTATAGTGGGGGACAGAACATGAGACAATACAGTAACAAAACAATACACCAGGGCCCTGCTCTTTCGAGCTTACAATCTAGGAGGGAGGGGAAAGTGGTACAGGAGGAAGTGGCTGTGGGGGATGGAGTGGTAGGAGGAGTGGAGGAGATGGCTGTTAGGTGAGGGTGGGCTAGGCTTCCCTGAAGAGATGGGTTTTCATGGTGCGCCTAAAGGTGAGGAGGGTAGGTGACATTCGGATGGATTGGGGTAGTGAGTTCCAGAGGATGGGGGAAGTCCTGGAGAAGTCCTGCAGTCAGGCGTGGGAGTAGGAGACTAGGGAGCTAGAAAGTAGGAGGTCTTGTGAGGAGCGAAGATTACGGGTAGGGTGGCATTTGGGTATCAGGTCGGTGAGGTAATTTGGGGCAGCGTTGTGAATGGCTTTGTATGTCAGTGTTAGCAGTTTGAATTTAATGCGTTGGGCAATCGGGAGCCAGTGGAGGGAATGACAGAGGGGGGTGGCAGAAGAGGAGCGGTTGGTAAGGTGGATGAGTCTGGCCTCTGAGTTCAGGATAGACTGAAGCGGGGATAGTCTGTGATGAGGTAGGCCGGTGAGAAGGGAGTTGCAGTAGTCCAAACGTGAAATAATGAGGGAGTGAATGAGTTGTTTAGTAGTGTCTGGGGTTAGGAACGTACGTATTTTGGAGATGTTGCGGAGGTGGAGTCTGCATGAGTTTGGCAACGATTGAACATGGGGTTGGAAGGACAGGTTTGAGTCTAGAGTGACACCTAGGGCTTTGGCTTGCGGGGTGGGACTGATGGTGGCGTTGTTGGTCATGATGGAGAGGGTGGGGGGGGGAGCGGGCTGGGGGGAAGATTAGGAGCTCGGTTTTGTAAAGATTCAGTTTGAGGAAATGGAGCAACATCCAGTCTGATATGTCGTTCAGCAGGTGCGAGATACGGGTGGAGACTGAAGGGGTGAGGTGAGGAGTGGAGAGGTAAATTTGCGTGTCATTGGCGTAGAGGTGATAGTTGAAGCTGTGGGAGTGTATCAGTTTGCCGAGGGAGGAGGTGTAGATAAAGAAGAGAAGGGGCCCGAGGACAGAGCCTTGGGAGACCCCAACAGAGAGGAGGAGAGAGGGGGAGGTGGTAGCATTATAGGTAACGCTGAAGGAGCGTTGGGATAGGTAGGAGGAGAGCCAGGAGAGAGCGGAGTCTCTGATGCCGAGGTAGTGTAGTTTATTAAGGAGGAGGGGGTGGTCAACTGTGTCGAAGGCCATGGAGAGGTCAAGGAGTAAAAGGACTGAGTAGTGGCCATTAGCTTTGGCGGTTAGCAGGTCATTAGTGATTTTGAGTAGGGCGGTTTCGGTGGAGTGTAGGGGACGGAAGCCAGACTGTAGTGGATCGAGGAGGTTGTTGTCAGTGAGGTGGGCGCTTAGGCGATTGTAGACTAAGCGCTCAGGGAGCTTGGAAGTAAATGGCAGCAGGGAGATGGGTCTAAGGTTGTTCAGGTTGGTGGGGTCCAGGGAGGGTTTTTTGAGCATGGGGGTGATGTGCTTTAGGAGGGAGGGGAATGCGCCAGTAGAGAGGGAGAGATTGAAGATGTGGGTGAGGGAGCGTAGGATGGAGGAGGAGGGTGCCCGGAGGAGTTGTGTGGGGACAGGGTCAAGGGGGCAAGTGGTGAGGTGGGCTTCTGAGAAGACCTTGGTGACCTCCTCAGTGGTGGCAAGGATATAACCTCTGTTCTCAGCTGTATAGGTAGCTACGAGAGGTAGGTCGGAGAAACAGCAGTACACAGAGCTTCCCCAGTGAAAAGCTGTGCAGCGGGGGGGGGGGGGGGGTGTGAGCGCTGACACAGTTCTGACCACTGGAGGACAGTATATAGTAGAATAATATATACTGTATATACCATAATTTGTAGACTCTATAGCTTTCACACAGAATAAATAAAATATACTGATTTGGGTTACTTTTACCAATGCAACGTAGCAGAATACATTTTGATCTAAATTTCTGAAGAAAGATTATTTGCAAAATGTTATAACAGAAATGAAAAATAAAAGTAAATTGTGGTTTTTCAAAATTTTTGGTATTTTTTCATTTATATTTTTATATAAAAAATAAAAACTCAGTGGTGATTAAATACCACAGAAAAAAAAAGTTCGATCTGTCTCAAAACATGATACAAAATTATTCTGAGTAGTGTTTGTAGCAGGTGTCATTCAAAATGTGACGGTACACTGAGATCTGAAAAATGGCCTGGGCAGGAAGGTAGTGAGAGTCCGGTATTGAAGTGGTTAAGTATTAAACAATATGTAAATCCAACATTTCATATTCTTGACATGTGCCTACTGTACCATGTACTTGTATGAAAAAGTATCCTGTTCTCTTTATATTGCTTCCCTTGTGTAAAATCCCTGGTGTTCCTGCCAGTAACTCTGCTTTCCAATTAGAAACTGAGCACACTAGGCATGAGAGCACAGCATAGTCAGTATTCTAGGTGTGCTGGAACTCAGTTTGCTCTACTCCAGTGATCAGCCTTCTGCTGACATGCCCCCCTTGCACAGCCATTCACTGGGAAGATCAGTATCCTGCTGTTTCTCCTCCCTGAGCTCCCTATGCAGCTGGGAAGAGAGGGGATGTGATCACTTATAAAAAGGATAAACAAGGTATTTATAATGTTTTTATATGTATACAACAATGTTTAGATTTTAATTTCTATTTTAAACTGAATGGGTTGTTTTGCAAGGTGAGGGTTTATATATACTTTAAAATGGCTGTTGTATGATAATACAAAGTGTTTTTCATTGATCAGTGTAGTATTATAAAGCGATGTTCCATTTTGCTATTAGAAGTGGTAGTAACTATAAATAGCTGAACCTGATATGGAACCTTATTGAGTTCCACAAATGTTTTATCTGGTAATATACACATACTGTATATACTGTAGAAACACAATAAAGAAAACCTTCACAGTAATTCTGATGAACAGCTCTATGTGGCTGATTCATATTCAATCCTATATGTAGTCTTCATTATTACCTCATAATGATGTACTGCAAACATTCCCAAAGCATATCTCACTGTTATTTGTGCAGAAACTGAATAGGATGAGAGCTATTTCCATACTGATTTAGCAGTATATTGATGCAGAGCTCCTTAGTCACCAATAGGTACTATTCCTGTGTTGTATATTTACAGATTAAGAATGAGACCTTCCCCTGAGGTTGCATGGTGATTCTAATCTCTTGGGGCCACTTATTTCTGGGGACGAGGACTGCTGTCCAAGTTGATCTACCTCTGACTTCAAGGCCAGAAATATAGCATGGGAAAACAGATATTTCAGGAACCCAAAGGTCCCTAGATGCACAGTTATGAAGTTCACAGCATTGTAAAATCTTCAGTCATACACTTTTTTAATACAAAAATATCTCCTTCTATCAGTAACCATTATTTCACTGTCACCTAATGTTATTGTAAGTATGGCTGTTTTATAAACTTAATGGAAGCAAACTTTTTTTTTCAACTTAGTTTTTATTTAGGTATTCAACAATGCTACCATTTTTTGACAGAACTAGTAATCAACCTGTGAGGCCACAAAGAACAAGTGGGATATAGATTATGTTGTTCTTTACAGTATGTCATTATTGTAATCGTAACAGTCCTGTTTGCATTGGTCAAGGCTATTAGGTCTCAAGGCTCTGATTAGTTGTGACCCTGATGACTGTGGCATTGATGGCCTCAGTGTATTCCAGTGATGGCGGAGTCTGGGGCACTCCGGGAGAGGAAGCTGTGTAGTGGGGAGCAGGCCCCGAATGGCGGGAGGCCGCCAAGGGTGAAGATAGGATGATGGCGGAGTACTCCCAGAGGCTGCAGGAATTACTCTTGCAATGTTATTGCAGCCCTGTGTGCTGGCAAAACAACTGTGCTACCACCGCGACTCTGATCATAATGAATGCGGATATGTGGGGGACCCTGCCACAAATGCTGTCAGCACAGTGCCTGCTTTGGCAGCAGATGACCTGGCACCCCACACTGTGTCACCTGCCACATCTGCAATTGTCACTTACATATGAATGAAAGCAGCAGCCAGCCATCCCTGTGCCCTCCATTAGCACGCAGCCTCCTTGGATCTCTGCCACTTGTGTTCCTTCTTCCGAGCGGTGCCGCCTCCCTAAAAATTTCCACCCTAGGCAAATGCCTTGTTTGCCTTGTGGTAAATACGCCGCTGAACATGGGTAATATCACCTGTTAGGCAGTAGTCATGGGTACATGAGTTCCCTCATTTGGAAGATTTACCCTCTATTTCTGTTGTGGTGGCAACTCAAAATATTGGCTTGACCAACACTTTCATTCTCAGTGACATTGGTAGTTTGGACAAATAGAGAGTGTGAAACTTCATAACAAGCACACATATAACAATACAAACGTGACTGTGGTTCTAACCCATCACCACTGAAAAAAAAATGTTTTTCCTTTAGTCACGTTTTAAGATGAGATAGCAAGTTTGTTAAGGAAATATTTTTCAATAAATTTGCAAGAATTTGTAAATATTTTATAAAATGTAATTTGTAATAGTAACAAACTAGTTTATTGTACTTCATATTACTAGAAAATAAATGTTCAAATATGGAATCACTTTTAACTTATCAAGTGATATAATTTTACTGATTCTGCACATTCTTAGAGAAAATGATTGATTATTTTCCAATGTAGTATTCAAAAGTTTTGTTTACTGCATGTTCACTGAACATGTTTGGAGGTTCACCAGTACTGAATATTGTGCCAAACCCCATTGATGTCAAAGAAGCTGAATCATGTTAGTTTAATCCTGCAGCTGCAGCCATGAGCTTAGTATTTTTTATAGCTGGTGATCGGCTGTTAAGTAAAAGTGATCACTTTAATGGTATTGGGAAGGATCGTCTAATGTTAAATAAATAAAAAACTAAATAAAAATAGTGTAAGCAAAAACGTAAAAGCACTCCCCCCCCTCACATACATGCAAATGCATGCTCATGTATGCAAACCCAATTTGTCCTGAAAAATAATGTATAATTCACCTTGATACACTAAGTAGTTGTGGTGATATATGGTCAATGGTGTCACCCAGCATCCCCAGTCTGTTTGCAATAAGAGTAGAGGCAGGTAAATATTGGGCAGAGCTATATTCATTAAGTAATTCAGTAATCATTAACCTGGGGGGCGGATATCTTAAGGCTTCCTTATTCTAAAGGGGGCTTCCAGATTCTGATTTCTCCTTTTGTAGACCCCTACATCCTTTTTTGGAGCTCAGGATATGGTAAAGGGGCCCTAGCCCAATCAACATATGGGATAAGGTGCCTTGCAAAGAGAGGAAGCTTTGCAACCCCCCCTTTAAAGGCACCCTCCAAATGCTGAAGTCCTGGTATGATACTGTGGTCACACACTCACTTCACCCCCTTTCCTGGTCACTCAGGCCTTGTCCCACATCCTGTTCCCCAAATATTATATGGGGGCTGCAAAGGGTGATTTATTGAAATCTGTAAACACCCTTTAGAATTAGCCTTTCTCCCCCCCTTCCCAACGAGCATGAGGTAAATAGTAAATATAAATGCTCACACTATAAATAAAGACATCCATTAGATACATGAAAAATTTGCCAATGTAAATTTTGTCAATCACGTCATTTAGTGATGTAGATCTACAGTATATCAACCACAATGACCCACCACCCAACAATGCTGACATGATGGAACAACAACCTGCTGTATTTATCTGATGTTCACCTACTGCAACTTCCATTGCTAATAACAGATCATTGGCCAGCCAATGAAAACACACAGTTGAGGATGATGGGTGATGCCATTGATCAAATATGGTCATGACGTCACGACTAATTTTGTGACAGATACTTGGCTGGATGCTGTTTGTAAAACAGCCATCCAGGCCACCCAGGGATCTCTCATTTAGCAGTGGTAGCATCATTACCACACTTATGCTAGCACTACTGCCGCATGCTCGCTGCGCCCCCTTTCTTAGCCACCTAGGCTGCATACCTGGATAGGGGTCTTTTGCGACTTTGGGCGAAGTTGGGCCACTTAATTTTTTTTTCTATTTAGAGGAAGGGGGTTCTTAACCATGAAAAACGTTCTTTATTAAAAAAGCTTATGTCCCACGATATAAATCCAGTGTTGATCATGTCCAGCAATGTAGATCCATGTCAATCATGATGATCCATTGCCAGGACAATATCCCTCCCGCTGCTCTCTCCTGGCAAATGGCCAAGCCCCCAGTGCTGCAATAATGCAAAAATAGCAGAAGGGATCCTGGAGATCCAAGATTGCTGCCCAATTTTTTTAACATACTGCCCTGTGATCTGTCATGTCATTTAGCTGCAGCAATGTCCTTTGAATGAAAAGTTCTGGCTTCTGGATTTGGGTCGAACTCAGTTTTGACTTGAAGCCCTAATCCTGTGTAAATTTTTTAGACCAAATTAAAACAATCAGCAACATCATATTATACCTCAGGAGTATGTCTCTTACATATGGAATTGATGAGATTAATTGTTTGGCTTTTATTAAAAATGAGTCACCTTTAGCTTGCTGGAAATGTATCTGGAATTTTACTAGCGGTCACAGTATGACTTCTTAGCTCGATGCCCAGAGCACGTAGCTTCCCTTTTATCCATGCAGGTGTTGTATTATCAAATACAGTAGTTAAAAGAAACTTTTGCTCTGCCTCCTTTGTGGAGTACATCAGTACTAAAGCAACATAAAAGCATTCTAACCAGGACATAGTACTCAGAACTTAAAATGATCTCACGCTGAAGGTGTTCTTATTAGCATCTAATAGGAATAATCCAAATCTCGGACTGTTCTCACTCCTGAGACTTGTCTGCTTAGCTATCATTAGACAGATATAGAATATGAAACCTTTTAAAGTGTGAAGTGGATGCCATTTTGCTTTAAAGCAGCTGTCATATGTCTGGAGGAGCACTGAATACAAGTGCATGAAGGAGACTTGGAATACCAAGCCACATAAGGAAGTTTTTAACCACTTTGTAGATATATAACTGAATTGCCAATGTTAAAAAAAAGTACAGAATTGCTTCATGTGATCAATTGAATCTGTTATTTTATCAATATGTACATAACAAAATGGTCACATGGAGGCATACGTTAAATGACCTTGAGATTCCTCCCACTGGCCCTACATCACTACAGGGCTTAGGGGTCAGGGGGAGGAACCACTGAGTGCAGAAGAATTGTCATGGTAAACAGAAGCTACAGAGCCATCACTCTTGTGGCACTTTGTACCAATATAACACATGCACTGTGGGGCTAATTACATTTTGTAAAAGACTTCTCAGGCAACAAGCAGAAAGCAAACCAGGTAACTCCAGGGTCTGGGTGGCTGGGAGGGTGTGCTAGGTTGGCAGGTGAGCTGCAAAGCCTCCAACACTCTAAGTATCAGAGGTTAAAGAAAACTGCATTACTGCTTATTGAAAAAGAAGTATTCGATTACCACTGCAAAGAGAGCATCAGAAAGTGGTGACAGGGACACTTTATAAATTCTTTATTTATGAACATGTGAATATGACATATACACTCAGGGCTGCTGTTAGAAACCACAGGGCCCCATACAGTGAACCTGACAGCCCCCCCCAAACAAAACTCCAAACAAAAAAACAACAAAACACAGTTTGCTATGCTTCAGTTATGAATAAACAGGGTAAGTGACTGGTACCGTTCACTCATTCTGTTCATTCAGGAAAAGAAGGGGCTGGTAAATATGACATATTTACCAGACTTTCTCCTACTCTCCATCCTGAAGGATCTTATTGTGTACTTGCAGTTGCCAGTGGAAATGAGAGGAGGGAAGCCAGCAGCATTTTGGGGGTGGGGGCACACAGGGGGGCCTGAGAAGCAGGGGAAACGGAAGGTGCACAGGGAGGGTGATGGGTGCGGGGGGGGGGGGGGTCAATTACTGGAACTGATCCTGAACCTGTATGGCTCTCTCTGCAGCAGCTGAAAGGGAGGATTGGAGAAGAAACCAGCTTTCAGCTGCTGCAGAGAAAGCCATACAGGAGATCTGTTTCAGTAACTGCCCCCCAGCCATGCTGATCACCCTCCCTGCCCACATCCGATTCATCCAACTGTCTGAGCCCCCCTGCTGACCTGGGCCTCATACAGGAGGAGTAGTGGTACTCCCTTATCCATGGCCCTGCATATACCGGGTACCAACCAATCATTGATATAATGACAGTTACAGTGTTACATGGTTGTAAAAGAATACCAGAGTCCATTCAAACTTCCATTTATACAAATTAGCAGGCACGAGACACTACGATATGAGCAAACAACCTAATGATGTATGAGGGACTCCGAAATTGTGACCAAACTTATACAAATAGTAGCAGAGGCATTATTGTATTTCTTAGAGGCTATAGACCTTTAATAACTGTAGACCAACACATAGATGAAGGAACTGTTTAAAGCCTCTGGTTTCACCAAACCAGTTGAGCACAAGATGGGTTTTACTGGATTCTACAGGCTATGTGTACTGTAGAATTTATGTCCTTTTTTTTCTTTTCATCAGAATTTATTGTAGAATGAACTAGAGTTCTTGGTAAGAACATAATGATATAAAAGGCACTTTGTGTTTTATTCCTTGCACAATTTTATTGAATAGGGCCAAAATATGTTTGAACTAGTTTGATTGCTATAAAGAGGTTATAAACAACTGCAGTCTACCAAACTCATCCAGATGCAAGGGGTATAATTTGTGAATATCCGAATGGAAATTTGTGTCTGCTCAAAAATTAAATACAATATAATCTATTCCTTTTCATGTGTGAGAAACATGACAGGGAATGGGAACTTCTAAGGAATACCTGTGTAAATTATGTCATTAACTAGAGTCAGGTGCGATTTAGCAATGTGAAGTACATCAGATTAACTTTACAGAAGAACTTGGTTTTCTAGATGACATTTCCTTGCTCTGTACTGATGTGTCCTTTTTAGATGTCAAGTAATACAGTAATAGTCAGATGTGTCTATTGCAAAATGCACACAACTGCTGTTCACTGCTCATTTATATGCCACACACAGTGTACAAACAATTGTAGCAGAAGAAACAGATGGCAGAGGGGGTTACACAGAAGCAGAAGACTTTCAGATGAATGATCTTTATAACAGTTGGAAAGTGGGATATAGATGTCGTGTGGGAAGAAATGGATTAAAAATATTAGCAATCCAATGAAGGAAGAACTGGAGATTTCAATGTTCTGTCACTTTCTAAATAATGTCCCAATAGAGTGGTGTTTATTTTAAATCAGATTCTTTTTGGATCTGAGATCTCATCACTCTTAGATCTTAGTGTAGAACTGTGTGTTTTTGATGTCGATACTCTCATTGTCTATTAGAATTTCAAGTGTGCAATCCAAACGCATACGTTCCTGCGTTAAAAATGTCTGTGTGTATAAGTGGGTGCTGCAATGACCGTCGACTGGAACCAAACAGAATCAATCAGCAAGGGAGAATGTCGCCAGGACACCGAGGATCACCAATATGTTTCCAAAAGTTTAATGAATGATCACATAGTTACAGCAAGGCAACATTTTGGAGTCTTGCCGGACCCCTTCATCAGGTATATGGCCAATATTACAATATTGCATCCAAACTGCCAACCCTTCAGAAAGTGTTCTGCATCCAGATCATTGTTGAGAGGCATTTGACAAGCAGTGAGGAGGCGTTATATCCTCCTGAAGCTACTAACAATGCATTGTACGCAATGCTGTACCAAGGTCATCCAGTGCCCAGGGAGAAGATGACAAACTGGGCACCCCCCCGGTGGAGTAGGGGTAGGGTTAATGGCGATGTATACGGCATGCCGCCACAAAACTGTATGTAACATGTGAGTTTGATAGTGGTATATATTTTATCCCACAGTAAAATATTGGACTAATAATGATGTAGAAAAAAATGCCCCAGTGTGAGGAAAAAATGCCCACATTGGTGGTGTCACTGGAAGGAAAAAAACACCCTGACATTGGCAGAGTTGCTGAAAGAAAATATGCCCGTGTCCATTGTGTCGCTGGAAGAAAAAATGCCCCTGTGTCAGTAGTGTCACTGAAAGGAAGAATGCCCTGCATCCATGGTGTCACTGGAAAGAAAAATGCCCCGGCATCCGTGTTGTCACTGAACAGAATATATGTCCCTGTGTGGGTGGTGTCACTGGAAGGAAAATATGTCTCTATATCAGTTATGTCACTGGAAGGAAATATTTGCCTGTGTTGAAAGGAGATGTCTGTATTCTCAACGTGAGCACCACCCTGCCTGCTTTCTCCCACCCACTTTACACTGCTACAGCAGCTATCATACCCCCTGCAGTCTGTGTCGGATTTATAAGAAGGCAAAAGGGAAAATTGCTCCAGGCCACCCTGCTAGAGGAAGCCCCAGACTTGCTTTATTAAAAAGAAGTAATAATAACAACATTAGTTTTATTATTAAAGAATTTACAACGTGTGTGTGGGTGTCAGGATATGCAACATTTAAGCCTGACTTCAGAGGCAAATAAAGGGATGAGGGCTTTAGTTTTACATTTCAAATTCTCATATTATTTTACTATTTAATACTTTTTTATTTGTTGTATAATTTAATTTCTATGTTGAGGGGCCCCCAAACGTGAAGTGCCCCAGGCCCCCCAGAGTCTAAATCCAGCACTGCCTGCAGTGAGCACCATTCTGAATGACAGGAGTGATTTCAGCATCACTCCTGTCATTCAGACAGCAGGAGAATAGGGAGCTGTCAAGCTCTCAGCACACTCCCTTCACATAGTAACACTGCACCCTAAGCAGGTGCCCTTTTTGCCCTCCTCCCCACCTCTAGTCCCAGCTTTGATTGTACATGGAACTTCCAGGAGTGCTTTGACAGCCGCACACAGCGTACAGAGGAGGCTGGGATGATTCTGTTCACAGAATATACTGGAGAAAGGAGAAGTAAGTAGTGGATCCTCTAGTCCCTAGACCTAACATGCATTTAACCCTTGCAGTGTGGGGGCCCCATCGCAAAGACTTTTTTTTTGCTTTGTCTGGAGTTGGTCTTTAACATAAACAAAAATTTGTTTCAACATAGCGAGTGGAGGGAGTATCAGAAAACATCTATTCACTGATCCTAAAATATTACGAATATACACTTTCATATGGGAGCTGTGCACACCTCCTATTAGTGGAGGTGACTTTTCCAGAGTCTTCTCTCATAGGCTCCAGAGGCAGGAGCGGGAAAGTGGGGGAAAAATTCCCAAGGCACGATAATAGCTTAGCACATAGGCAAAACTGTAAATTGGATCCATTATGCTGCAGGATGGCTCAAGAAGAAGTGATTGGTATCAAGACTGAGGAGTAAGGTTATTGATTCACAATTCACTATTTAGATTTCATTTTACTACCAAAGAATTGAAAGTGCTGTCCTTAGTGTATCAAACCCAAATTATCATAGACCCAATTTTCATGATGTATAATACAGAAAAAATAATTGAAATTGAAGATAAACAGTATGTGCTCTGTTTAGTGCCCTTAGCAGATCTTCTCCTTCCACCTAATATCTTTCATAACTCGTGCAGTCTATACACAATGCTATGCAGAAACATGCATGCTTGTGCTCTGTGCCAAACTCAGTGAATATTGCTGCTTTCCTGCTTCCTTTTGTTTTCAACTTCACATATGCTCTGTGCCATGGCTGGATCTAGGGGGGTGCTGGGGTGGGCTGCGCCCCCCCGATTTCCGTTGTGCCCCCCAGGCCAGCCATCCGATGGATGTTTTGCCTGGCTACTTTCCTCTAGCCCCACAGTCAGCATTGGTACAAGCCTACAAGGAGAGGGAAAGTCCAAAAAGGAGAAGTGGCAGAGAGGAGAGAGGGTGTAGCAGGTGAGGTGCTTTCCCCTTCTATCAGAACAGCGTTCCTCCGTGTGGCAGATAACACAGGATCACTCTTCTGTCGGGCTGCACACGTGGTTTGATTCAGGGGCGGACTGACCATTTGGAAACTCGGGCACTGCCAGAGGGCCCGGGGTCAGTAGGGGGCCCCATGAGATGCCCCTGGTGCCTTTTTCATAGGCTTTTTGGAGTTTGGGCAAGGACACAGGGGCCCCATGATCCCCTATTGCCTGGGGGCCCCATGATTTGTCAGTCCACCCCTGGTTTGATTACCCGCTCCCTATGTACTCCAAGCGCTACTCATCACCCGGCAGCAGGACACGTGGTTGGGGAGAGGGTAATCAAACCACGTGCGCAGCCTGACTGAAGAGCGATATTGTGCTGTCTGTCACACGGAGGAACGCTGTTCTGATAGGAGGGGAAAGCACAACCCACACTTGCTCCTGCCTCTGTAGCAGTCTCCTTCCCCCCTGTAAGTTGAAGGAAAATGGGGGGTGAGATTGTGCTAGGAAGGGGGAGTTGGAGGAGATTTGGGAATGTGTGCTAGGAGGAGGAATGGGAGAGGGATGATATGTGCTAGGAGGGGGTTTGGGTAGAATTGAGCCAGAAGGGGGGGATTGGTGGGAATTTCTGTGCTGCGATGTTGTGGTAAGATGGGGGGAGGGGGAGGATTTGTGCTAGAAGGGGGGATTTGGGTAGGGAGGGAGGATTTGTCCTGGGAAAGGTAATTTGTAGGGATTATGGTAGAAGGAGGGATTCTGGGGAATTTGTTTTGGAGGGATTGTGCAAGAAGGGAGGTGGGGGGCATTGGGATAAAAGGGGGGATTGGGAGGAATGTATGTGCTGGGGGGGTTTGTATTAAGGGGGTATTGGTGGAGATTTATGCTAGGGAGCAACGATTTGTCCTGGGAAGGGTCATTTGGAGGGGTTGTGCTAAGGGGAGGGACTGGGAAGAATTTGTTCTAGGAGGTGGGATTGGGGGGAAATGTTTGTGCTGGGAGGTTGTGGTAAGATGGGGGGATTGACGGAGGGGATTTTTGCTAGGAGGGGGGATTTGGGTAGGGAGGGAGGATTTGTCCTGGGAAAGGTAATTTTCAGGGGGTTGTGCTAGGTGGAGGAATTGGGGGGGGGGGTTGTGCAAGAAGGGGGGAGGAATTTGGGCTAAAAGGAGGGATGGGGGGATGATATGTGCTAGGAGGGGGTTTGGGGGAATCGAGCCAGAAGGGATTGGAAGAAATTTTTGTGCTGGGGGGTTTGTACCAAGAGGGTATTGTGGGAGATTTGTCCTAGGGGGAGGGATTGGGGGGAATCTGTTCTGGAGGGGGGGAATTTAGTGCCAGGAGGGGGTGGGGGAATTTGGGCTAATAGGGGTGACTGGAGGGGGCAAGATAATTTGCGCCAGGGTGGGAAATTTGAGAAGAAAGAGAATGTGTGCTAGGTGGGGTGATTTTTGGGGGGTGAAGGCAGGACTGGAGGTCAAATATTTTTACTCGGAGGGTGGATTTAAACCTCGGAGGAGGGGGATTTTTGCATTTTTTTGGATGAAAGAATTTTAGCTTGCAGATGGAATTTATGCTTGGGGGGAGAGTCTACAAATTAGTGCAGTCTTTTTTTTGTTCACGGGGAAGAATTTATGCTTGAGACAGGATGTTTACACTTCAGAGGTGCAGTTTGTCATCTTCACTCCGCCCGGGTTCACATATATGCGATGCAGTACATCACATGTGGTTTGCACAGGAACCGCACCGCATTCGATTTGTGTGCAATGCGATTGGAGCCATACATTTTGTATAGCTCTAATCGCAACGCACCAAAAAGCTGCAGGACCCTTTTTTTGGTCTGCACTAGAATCTGAATGCATGGGTATTCACACCGATGTGATCTGATTCTGCACATCGCACCATGTTTTGCAGACCGATTTCGGGGTGTCGTTAACATACACACCCGCAGTGGTTCACATGAACGAGGTGCGATTCTGATTCAGTGCGGAATTCCCACAGAAAACGCTGCAAATTGTGGACCGCATCAGTGTGAACCCAGGCTCTAGGTGCTAGATGACCTACAGACAGGGCACTCGACAGATCTCCTCCTCCCCACACAGTACATAGCTTAGTTCGGATCCCTTACAGACACAGCCTCAGTCTGCATAATGTATAGCTGGCTGCTATGTTGCAGTTCTGACCTGTGAAATTCCCAGATCTGAATGGCAGCACAGGTGCAGTAGCCAGCTACAAACTGCAGATCAAGGCTATGTCTGTAAGGGAAGAGGATCTGTGTCCTATGTGATGAGGAAGAGATTGGCTGAGTGCCCAGGCTATGTGCAGTGTGGGGATGGGAGTAGGAGCTCTGCTGAGTGATCTGCCACCAGTAAACCCAGTCCTCTTCCCTGCTGACCCCTGTATTCTGCCCTAATAACAACTGTTCTCCATCCTGCGGACCTCTGTCATCTGCTCTGTTGACCCCTGTCCCCTGCCCTACAGACCTCCTGTACACTGCCCTCTTGTACACTCCGCTGCTGACCTCTGTCCGCTGCCCTGCTAACCCAATGTACACTGCGCTACACAATAACCGTCTCTGTACTCTGCCCTAAAAACTGCTGACCCTATTCTCTGCCCTGCTGACCCCTGTACACTGCCAGGGGCGGACTGACAATTCATGGGGCCCCTGGGCAATAGGGGATCATGGGGCCCCTGTGTCCTTGCCCAAACTCAAAGAAGCCTATGAAAAAGGCACCGAGGGCATCTCATGGGGCCCCCTACTGACCCCGGGCCCTTGGGCAGTGCCCGAGTTTCTAAATGGTCAGTCCGCCCCTGTACACTGCTCTACTGACTCCAATACACTGCTCTGCTGACTTCACATCTTCTGTCCCCCTGACATTTTTTACTGCACCCCCACATCAGACAGGCTAGATGCGGCCCTGTTCTGTGCCCCCCTGTAGGTGATTCCTCACTCACCAGAGGGTTGTGACCCTATAATCTAATGGCTAAGAGAGTCTCAACCAGCTTTTTGACATTCCATTTATGCTTGGGGAGAAAAGAATGGCCTTGTAAAGTTTTTCCAAGACATATGTTCTCTGCCATCAATCATCACTCCGATATCATCATTCAAGGTTTAATATGCTCTGTATATATCAGAAACAGAATGAATACAGCATAGCATAATACTGTTTATTGTTTATTTTATTTATTTCAGGTACTTATATAGTGCTGTCAATTTATGCAGCTATACATATATTTTGTACATTCACATCAGTCTCTAACCCTCAAGGGGTGTGCAGTTTAAGGTCCCTAACTCACATTCATACATACACATACTAGGGCCAATTTAGACAGGATCCAATTAACCTACCAGCATGTCTTTGGATTGTGAGAGGAAACTCACGCAGGCACAAGGAGAACATGCAAACTCCAGGCAGGTGGTGCCGTGATTGGGATTTGAACCAACGACCCTAGTACTGCCAGGCGGAAGTGTTAACCATTTAGCCACTGTGCTGCCCATTGTTTAAAAAATAACACATGCCAAATACACTTGTTAAAATGTTTTGCAGACAAAATGAAACCTTTTGCAGGCCTAGAACCACCGCCACAGCATGCATTCCACAGGTTAGATGTGATGTCACTGTAACTGGAAATGCGTTCTATGTACATTTCGCCCCGCCTAGGACTCTTTCATTAACTGAGGAACATAGTTCCTCATCCATAAGGTTGTAGGGTCACAGCCCTTTGGTGAGAGGGGAATCACTTAGAGGGGGCACAGAGCACGCGTGAAGTTGCAGACAAAAGGAAGCAGGAAAGCAGCAGTATTCACTGATTTTATACACTGTGGCATGGACCACAAGCATGTATGTTTTTGTATAGCATTGTGCAGACTGCACGAGTTATGAAATAGATGTTAAGCAGAAGGAGAGGATCTGCTAAGGACACTAAAAGCTCATATTGTTTATCTTCAATTTTATTTATTTTTTATGGTAAAGCGGAATTCCACTCACCCTGTCAAAAACTAAAAGTCAGCAGCTGCAAAAACTGTAGCTGCTGACTTTTAAAAAAACAGACACTTACTTGTCCCTCGGTCCAGCGGTGTGTCCCCCGCAGCTCGTTTCACTGGCCGTCCTGTATTCCAGGAGACCGGCATCTTCAGTGTGGGCCCCCAGTTGTGACAGCTTGCGGCTTCACAGCCGGGTACCCACTGCACACGTGAGTAGCGCTGCGCTTCATGAATGGTCCTGTAGTCTTCTGGGGCCTGACACGTGTCCCAAAAGACTACAGGGAGGGAGGGAGGACACCTTCCGCTTCTGATCACCTAGGCGATCGGACCGGAAGTGGGAGCGGGTCATATTCGGGTATCCCCCCCCCCCAAAGGTGCCAATCCTTAATGGGGAGCGGGGGAGCAGTCCTTAAAGCGGAACTTCCCCATTTGGGTGGAGCTCCGCTTTAACTTCATGAAAATTGGACCTATGACTATTAGTTTGCTTTGGAGTCACATATGGTGTATATAAGTTTTGTTTTTATCTGTTACACTAAGGACAATTTTTTGGTTGTTAGGTTTTAAAGGGACTTTGCAGCCTTTATGAGTAGCAGCAGTCTTAAACGATAGCATTTCACATAAGCGCAGGTATCATTATTATATAGATTTAATTTTGCCTGAATTTGTATTTTAAAGTGCTTGTAAAGGCTTTTTTTAATTAAAATAATAAACATGTTATACTCACCTGCCCTGTGCAATGGTAGCCCCGAATCTCCTTTTCTGAGGTTCCCAACTAGCGATTTTGGTAACTTCTCTTCTGTGTCTGCCTATATAGCAAGCACAGATGGGCTGTGTGGGTCTGTTGACACACACAGCGCTGCTCAGCCCTGCCCCTTATTCTCTACTTACAGGATTGGACTGACAGCTGCAGGAGCCAATGGGTTCTACTGCTCTCAGCCAAGCTCGTGAGATCGGCGAAAAAGGAGAGAACTAAAGCTGAGCACAGCACCGGATTAATAGCAGAGAATGCATTTAGGTAATAAACGCTTTACCTTTAGAACCACTTTAAATTTAGGTTCAAGATCCATCACAAGCTTCACAGTCAACAGTTTATGGGCCTCGTGGTATTTAAATAAAGATAGAAATATAAAAAAATAAATAAAATAAAAAAATAAGCCTTTAAAGTAACCCTGTTTGTGGAAATTATGCCTAATATGAACTATTCAATTTAAAAGCAATTCACCAGTGCATAATCAGTGAAGGAAAACTATGGTCTAGTCTGTGTGTTAGAAAGCTTAAAAAATATAAGAACAACAGCGCGGGATTCCTATTAGCATAATAAAATCCATTTATTAGAAACAAAAAATAGCACACTTAAATCTAATGTAAATGTGCTATTTTTGTGAGTGTGCTATGTTTTGGTTCTAATAAATGGATTTTATTATGCTAATGGAGATCCAGCGCTGTTGTTCTTAGATCTTTTGAGCTTCGTCTGATCCCCCTTTATCTATATCGAAAGCTGCAGGATCCTTTGTTGCATGACCACCGATCTTCACTGGACTTGAACATTATTGGCATTCTTGACAGATGTCTGTGAAAGCTGGGACTTGTAGTGTGCTGAACTGGTTGTTTATCTTTTTGTATCTGTTTTAGAAAGCTTGGTATTCTTCTATGAGGTGTTGTCATTTTACCCCTTGCACAAGATAGAGAAGGTGAAGGTATAATTTCAGTTACATCCCACACTTCAAAGACACCTTTGCCCTTCCTGTGACAGTCATGTGTTGCATTTTTAGCATTCTTTCATCAAATCTATTATATGAAAAAAATCAGCATGGTGAAGTCTCCTGGGTATTGATTTTGTATATGAAGTCATAAATTAGTTTGTTTCATTGTTCTGCTAGTAATTCAATCATGTTTCGCATTTGGTAAAAACATTCCACGGTAACAGAAATGCACTTTTTCCTTGAACTGCTGTGGCAGAATGTTATAGAACTGTCCCCTAAATGGATCTAAACTACAATTACTCATTCTTTTATTTGTTCCTGCTGCAGATACTGTATAAATGAGGTGCTACAGATGATGTAAATTTAATACAATAGGTGTACAGTATTGTAGAGTAGCATGAATAAAATTCTCAATAACGCCTCTGTGTTATAAAGCTTCTATAAAAATGGAAATAATAAGCAGCACTAATTCTAAAACCAAATAAGTAAAAAAAAAAGTGATATTAAAGGCAATTTATTTATTTATATAATTAAAAAAAACATGTTAAACTTACCTGTACAGTTGTTTTCCACAGGGCAGCCCCAGTCCTCGTCTTCATAGGTCCCCCGCCAGCGCTCCTGGCCCCTAACTTCTACCAAGCAGCTTGCTATGGGGGGCACCCAAGCAGGCTTGCTCCCAATTCACTGCTCTGCGTGTTCATTCACTCACAGAGCGAGGCTCGGCCTCGCTCTTTCCTCATTGACTTGTTGGCTGTAGTTGACAAAAGCAGGAACCAATGGCTCCCACTGTTGTCTCAGCCAACAAGAAGGGAGCTTCCCCCGAGAGCCGTTGCTTTTGTGCACACCGCTGAATCCAGAGGGGCTTGGGTAAGTGTTAGGGTGGGGCTGGGGGCACTGCTGCACACAGAAGGTTTTTTTACCTTCATGTATAGAATACATGAAGGTAAAAAAACCTTTGGCCTTTGCAACCACTTTAAAGCGGAGCTCCACCCAAAAGGGGAAGTTCCGCTTAAAGGACTGCTCCCCCACTCCCCATTAAGGATTGGCACCTTTAGGGGGTGGGGGGGAGCGGGTACCCGAATTTGACAGGTACCGGCTCCCATTTCCGGTCCGATTGCCTAGGCGATCGGAAACGGAAGGTGTCCTCCCTCCCTTCCTGTAGTCTTTTGTGACACATGACAGGTCCCAGAACACTACAGGACCATTCATGAAGCGCAGCGCTACTCGCGCATGCGCAGTGGGTAGCTTGTGGCTTCACAGCCGGGTGCCCACACTAAAGATGCCAGCCTCCTGGAATCCAGGACGGCTGGTGAAACGGGCTGCAGGAAACACACCACGGGACTGAGGGACAGGTAAGTGGCTGTTTTTTAAAAGTCAGCAACTACAGCTTTTGTAGCTGCTGACTTTTATTTTTTTGACAGGTGAGTGGAACTCCACTTTAAAGTATGAGCCAGAAAACTACTTAATACTTTCCACAACAGTGTGGCAAATGTTACAAGAAAGACAATATAAAGTGGTGTTTTGTCCAAAGTTTAATAAAGTGCTCCAACTATAAGTGTCTGTTTTACAGTATATTAGATTAGTGCTCCAAGTTCACAGCTTCTGTGTTCCACAACAAATACAGAGTCCAGGCTCCAATGCTAAACAAATGTGCCACTTCATTCTGAAATCAACATTCAGTGCTGTGGTTTCAGGCGCCCAACATAGATTTACACTCACCAGAGACTATTGACTCTTTATAAATAGGTCAAAAGGTGCTTTATATAAGACTCCACTACTCCTCCACTCCGAGAAAAAGAACCCCAGCACTTGCATGATCCCTGGCTGTATGGTTCAGACAAGGGGATAGAAAAACCACAGATGAATATCATTGTGTAACAGATTTATTCAATGAACTGAGATAAAGATAAAAAAATGCAGTTATACTCACATGATATAGTGTCTGCTGGCACCCAGTATGCCCAGTGTAAACAAACTCCAGAGCCACCACTGTTCCATGTAACCAGAACCAGTGTGTGCTCTACAGAAAGGAAATTACATCACCGGAAGTGACCTATGCGACTGGAAGTCCTGCCTCTACGCATTTCATCCCCAGACAGACATCATCAGGAAGCCCCTGAAGAGCACCTGAAACAATAGCACTGAATTTTTATTTTTGGAGTGAAGTGGCACATTTGTTTAGCTTTGGAAAACAGGCTCTGTATTTGGTGTGGAACACAGAAACTGTGAACTTGGAACACTTATCTACTATAACACAGACACTTATAGATGGAGCACTTTATTATACAGTACTTTGGGCAAAATAGCACTTTATATTGCCTTTGTTACACTGTTGTGGAAAGTATTGAGTAGTTTGGAGGTTCACACTAATATTATAATTGCACATGAATATATAATAGATTGATAGGAGCACTTTGACATATATGGTTTTAGAATTAGTGCTGCTTATTATTTCCATTTTTTGGAGTTTGTGTGCATGAAGTGGGGAACATATTCGAGCAGCTGATGGGGTTACAACACTGAATCCATAGCGCAGGTAAGTGTCTATTTGGTCTAAAACGCTTATATAGCCTTGATAAGGACATGGAAACACAATCTGCACAGTCATTATGCATACTACCTACTGAAATACAGTATATAAAGTGAAAGTTCTTTTTTAGCGCTACAGTAAATGCCAGGAAGCTTTTGCCATGAGATGTGATGAGCACTTCTTCTCATATAGAAGAATCTTGGAATTGCAGGCAGCATCCTGTTATCTTCTAAGAACTTCTCATGCACAGTTAATAGGGCGATAAGGAAATGACATGTACTACTGCAAAAATTTACATACAAATAAAAAAATCTAGATAATTCTATCTAGTGTTTATAAAAAACGTTGCAGTACTTTGCATTTTAAAAACTGTAACCAAACAGAAAAATAAATATTTTACACATATGAATATCAAATGCTAGACATCTGGCAATTATGTAGGAAAGAAGGCTGAGTTAGTACTGGTGAATGAGAGGGATTACGGGAAATTTGAAAATCATGCAGGGTGAGGAGGGTTAAACAGAGTAGCTTCCTGGATTTTAAGATGAGTTGACAAGGGTGACTTCCCATTGCTATTACAGCTCTTCACTTGCAGCCATACATGGGGATTTCCAGTGTCTAGACTGTCAGAGTGTAACTAATGCACAATTATGTTGCTCATTAATTGGAGAAAGTTTGCAGTGGGTTAGTTGGTCACTGGAATTCACCATGTGTGACTTTTGATTTTTTTTCTGCTACCACTATTATTATTATTGTACAGGATTTATAGATCGCCAACAGTTTGCTTAATGCTTTACAATATAAAGGGAGACAATACAACTCAATACAAGAGGGTTTCGGGAGCCCTGCTCCTGGGAGCTTATCTAATAGGGAGGAGGGGCTGGTGGAACGTAAGGTAATTTCTGTGGAGGATGAACTGATGGTAGAAATAGAAGATTCGGTTTTTAGCTGAAGGCAGGATAGGTTTCCCTGAAGAGATAGGTTTTCAAAGATCGACTAAAAACCTGGACAGAATAGGAGATAGTCGGACAGATTGGGTTAGAGAGTTCTAGAGGATGGGAGAGGCTCTAGAGAAGTCCTGGAGACAAGCATGGGAGGAGGAGATAAGAGAGCCAGAGAGCAGGAGGTCCTGGGAGGAGCGGAGAGGGCAGTTTGGGTGATATTTGGGGACAAGATTGTTGATATAGCTAGGGGCTGAGATGTAAATGGCTTTATATGTTATTGTTATTGTGCTGAATTTTATTCATTGGGCAAAAGGAAGTCAGTGGAGAGATTGGCAGAGAGGGTGGTGGACACGGAATGGTTGGTAAGGTGGATGACTCTGGCAGCAGCATTCATGATAAACTGAAGAGGGGATAACCTGCGATTAGGTAGGCCAATGAGAAGAGAGTTACAATCACTATGGGGTATATTTATGAAAAAAACCTCTTTGCTAACATTTAATAATTCATGCAAACATAACATATAATACCCCTAATATGTCAGTTTTTATTTAGTGTGTTTCTCAAAGGGACTGTACCATTACCTACATTCGATCCTAAAAGAAAAATAGCTACAAGAACTATCAGTATAAGTGATCCAGGCGGCTCTAAAGTTGATCTCTTCTGTGACTAATAAACATGAGAGCAACAAGGATTTTCTCACTTTTGGTTTCAGTTCCTGTTTCAGAGCTGTCATTCCCTGGCTATTCCCCCCATTGCACGGGTGCACGCTGTCTTAAGTCTAAACGTGTTTGGTACACTAAAATTCATTTTATTTTGTGGGGGTTCCGCAAAAATATTTATGAACCCCTTCAGGGAGGGGGGGGCCACGCACCTTGTCTCCATGTTGACAAGGGCCTCTTCCGCATAACCCTGATCTGGTGGTTGTGGGGGTCTGTGGGTGGGAGACTTATCAGAATGTGAGAGCCCCCTTTAACAATACATAGTACCCTTAATCATCCACAAAAAACCGATCATCATAAAATTAGAACTTTTTTTAGGCCTCCTCAAGTATTATGAAATGAAGGCCAGATATAGTTAAGAAAATTGGTGGGGTTTGAAAAAAGACATTAGTAGCAAAGGCATTGCCCCAGGTCTCAGAGTTTTATGACAACCTCAGAGGTATTAATTGTTTCTTAATGACCAACAAAATCTGGTGAGGAAAATCATCCTAACATGAACAACAGTAAAGTCCTAGCAGAGGTTCTAGTCATTACCAATTCAACTAAAAAGTGATTTTGTTGAAATGTGTGCCATTGTTCTGCCCACTTTATGTCAACATGATCATCTTAGAAATAAGGGTAACATTATCACAAAGGGAATAAAAACGGTACAAAGCAACCAGTTTAGTAAGATTGTATGGATCTCCTTTTAGCTTCAGTTTTGGTCTTGAATATTCTTTTTATGTCGAACTGTGGCACAGGACCATGCACTTTTCTTATTGATATCTCCAAAGAGCTTCTTAGATTCGGTTATATTTTATGCATTGCTAAGTATTTTTAGTATTCTATCTTTAAAAAACAGAATTCAGTACAATACCATGTGAGCAAAGCATACATAAAGCAGAGGGATAGCTTGGAAAGCCAAACAACTTTACCAACCTACAAGAAGAGTCCTGCAGTGATGCCATGAAACCATTTCAAAATGACTTAATGAAGCCATCTAAATTAATAAACTGTCATCACCTGTGTTGCCTTTTCATTTAATGGATGCACAGGGCTTTACTGAAACACATTACTGTCTCTAATTGTACTTAATTGTTTTACCATTGCTTAAAGTCCAATTAGTGCTAAAAGATTTCAAAGCAGCAACTCATCAAACGGATGAATACAGGAGAATACAAAACATCTGTTTAAAAACACTGCAAAAGTTTATTGTTGGGGTTATTGTTTGTAAAATTAGACTCCTTTAAAAGTTAGAAACATGTATAAAGCTTATCTTCAGGCAAACAGCTAAATACACAAATAAAATATTGGAGCTGTTTTACCTGCCAAAGGATTTGTATAATCCTTCCCAGTTCTTAGATTTACACAGCTCTGGCACACAGCACAGTCCTGTCTGGCAGTGTAGTAGACCAGCCTTTCCCAACCGCCAGAGGTCTTCAGGGATGCCATGAGAATGGCATCCCAATGCTCCCAATCCCCAGCCACACTGTACGTTGCCACTGGGAGCCATCACACCGCTCAGCAAGTGAAAGCAAAGGGAAGGGGAGTGTCTTCTGTGCTCTCTGCCTCCCCCTAGAGTGCAGTACCAGGCTGTGTGATGGAAGCTAAGGTACTGTAACTTTTCATAATGCTGTATACATGTACATGTGTGTGTGTACGTGTGTATGTGTACATGTATGTGTGTACGTGTGTATGTGTGTGCATGTGGATGTGTGTATACATGTGCCTGTGTGTGTGTACATGTGTGTGTATGTGTGTACATGTGGATGTGTGTGTACATGTGGATGTGTGCTTGTGCATGTATGTGTGTACATGTGTGTGTATGTGTACGTACATGTGTGTGTGTGCATGTGTATGTGTACGTGTGTGTGTATATGTGTACACGTGGATGTGTGTGTACATGTGGATGTGTGCTTGTGCATGTATGTGTGTACATGTGTGTGTGTGTGCATGTGTGTGTGTGTACATGTGTGTGTGTATGTAGATACATATGTGTGTGTGTATGTGTACATGTGTGTGTGTATGTGTACATGCATATGTTACATGTGTGTGTGTGTACATGTGTATGTGTGTGAGTATGTTTACGTGTGTGTTTACAAAAATGCATGCGCCCTAGCTGACAGCTGAATGTACATAAAGGGATGGGGAATACCCACTGATGTCATTGTCCAATTATGGACATGACCATATTTGGTAAATTACATCACCTGGGATGCCCCACCCCTATGTTTGAATTGTGTTGCGGGATGCAGGAGCTATCACTATGTGAATAGTCATCAAAATTAGATGGGTCAGCAGGTTTTTTTTTTCTGGCAGGTGAGCAGGCATTGCTTATCATGCATGATGTGGATCTGCATCGATGGACAAAGTGACTGTCAATTAATTTACCTTGTGGGACTTTTGGTTTTTTAAACTAGTTCTCCTCTAGAGTAAAAGTTAAATTTTTTGCCCACATGTTTAAATCTGCATTTTTGCCAATTAAATTGCTTATGTGTCCAAGAACAGTATATATTTTCTGAAAGCAGAAGCCTTGTAGAAGAAAAATATAATATTAGCAATTTCTAATGTTGTTTCTGTTTATCGTATCTATATTTTCAGAAAAAATTTGCTAAAATGGATTTTATTCCACACAAACATAATTTAATAACAATAATTTTGGTACAAAATAGAAGATGAGATAGTGTAGCATATATAGATATCAAAAGTGTCAAGCTTCAAAACTGCATGAGTGCGTGAAAATTTGTAGCATCCAAAATTATCAATAGGTGACCTTTTAAATACCTTCAGAGCTCATCAGTTTAGAGTAATCCATTAACAATGGCCCTAAAATGATCATGTGAAAGGCAACGGGGTTACTTTTTTTAAAATTAAATAATAATTGTATTTTTTAATTTTTATAGCTCTGAAATCAGAAATGTTCAGGTGTTTCCATTTTCATTGACAGCAGAGAAAATAAGGGAAACAGATGTTCCTCAATCTCCTCCTGCTCACCGTCCTGAAACCATTTTATGTGGTTCTGGGTTCCTGGGATTAAGAGCAGTGCAGCCTGGAAACCACAGAGGGGTGATGGGTCAAGCAGGTGTATCCTCACATTGCCAGCACTGAAAAAGTGATCGGGCGGCTCTACAGCCCAGGTCACTTTCACATGACAGCTGAGAGCTGGCTGAAGAAAATAAATACAAGTTCATGGCTGCAACCAGAGCCAAGACCTTGTAAACCCTTCACACTCTGGAGGTGAAGTGGTTAAATAGAAGGCTTATCAATGTGTGTCTGTGTGTCTATTTACTAATTATATTTTTAGTGAATATGTAGAAGTACTATGTACCACTTACTCATTCACGTGGGGTACTATCTGGGGACCCCCCTATTTTACAGGTAGCTTCCGGATTCCGATACCCCCCACAGAACCCCACAACCACTGGGCAAGGGTAGTGGGGAAGAAGCTTTTGTCCTCATCAACATGGAGAGACACTCATCAAGGCTGCCAGAATCCCTGGCTGACAGCTAAGTGGGCTGGGTGGGGGGGGAATCAATGGTTGTTAAGATGCCGGAGGATGTTGGCTTCCTAACAGCTAACCTGAACAGGAAGCTGTCACATTTAGCATAGATATTAATACCACTGATACATATTTCATTGGCTGTGGCAGTCAGAGGTTTGGCTTGGTCAAACATTTATTTATTTTCCCCTTTTACCAAACTCCGAGCATTTAAAATTCAGACAGAACATGGGTTTGGTTCAAACCTGAAGCTCATGCCTACTCTCCACCACTTAAAGGCTACCAATGGTACTTACACTTTCACAATTTGTTAGATATTATATGCTTGTTTCCTGAATATGCTATGTGTTAAATCCTCAGAAATCCTGCACTGACCCTAAAAAAGTAACAGTGATAGTGAAGGATGCCAGTATTTTTCAGTAGGTGAGAATGAGCAGAGAGAGGGTTCCCACCCTGCCGTGGCTGTTTAAATCTTCTACTTATTAATAAATTATTCTACTTATTAATTCTGGGAGCAAAAGTCATTATCATACAACCGAAGCAAAAGAGGTCTTTTTTTTAATGACCAAGTAACATAATGTATTCATCATTCTACATTACATGCTTTAATCTACAGATTACTGCATAATTTAAATGAATGCGTAAGACTGATTATAGCCTAATCATGACTAGTTCTGTTTGCTGGCATATTAAGCAAAATGACAGCTAATTGTTTTCTTGTACAGAAATACTGGACAGGTGTGTGTTGAGAAATATTGATCTCAACTGACTACTATTCTTAAAGTGCTACTAAACCCAGGACCCTGCATCCAAGATATTTGGTGTGCCACAGTACACAGAACATGGAAGTGCAATTATTTTAGTAAATATAAATATAAACTGTTAAATATCTTTTCTCAAGAAGTTAGAGCAGTCTTATGGCTTCTATCAGTGTCCATCCCAACACTAGCTAAAGCTTGTAGGAGGAGTTTTCTTTCTTCTCTAGGAGAATGCAAAACCCCTGACCTCTGTCTGACCAATGCTGATTGTTTCTGTGCTGATTACATGCACTCTCCCAAGAAAAAAAAAAAAACCTCTCTAGCAATACACACCAAACTGAGCATGTGCAAAATGCCTACGGTTCAGTCTGTCTTATCAGGAGATAAGAGGTGGTTGCAGGAAAAAGGGGAGGAACAGAGAAGACAGGATTAAACTGCATTTTTTACACAATGCAGAGGTTTAACCCCTTAGGTTCCACAGTGAGTATAACAAGCAGGCTTTACTGCATATACAGGCTGATTTTACTGTTGTGGGTTTAGTAACACTTTAAACTATTACACACTGTATGATGCTGTCACTTTAAAATGTCCTTATATGTAGTTTTTAAAAAGACTCCCATCTCAGGTGGTGTGCATATTTACTGTGTGTGCTTCATTCACTCGACAACATTCAATTACTTTTCCCTGCTTCACAATTCTTCACTACATTTTTTCCATATGGCTTTGCTCAGTTCATCAAATTTTACTGGTCATTATGGATGCCCTGCCTTCATATAAAGCCCTTAAGCCCTGGCTCGCACTGATGCAATTTTAGATGTGAATTCAATGGCACTGAATCGCATGACAAAGGAAATAACATAGGTTCCTATGGAGCCTGTTCATGTCAATGTAATGCAGCTGCGAGTAACTTTGCAAAAGGGTTCAGTTTTTTTTTTTCGGTTTGATGCAGTGTGATTCTGTGGTTCATAAACTTAAATGTAAATGCATCAAAATTGTATCAGAACTACATCAAGTCACACTGCAACTGTACTTCAGGACCAAAATCGTACTGCATCAGTGTGAACCTAGCCTAATTCTGATAGACAAAGTTGTTGAAAATCACAATAATATGAATGTAATGGAAATATGGTGTTAGTTATCTGCTGGTCACCGACTGAACCCTTTTTTAGGAATGATAATTCTTTTCTGGTACCTGCCTGTGTATCCCTGCTGCTATGGCACTGCTCTCTCTCTTTCAGAAGTCCATACCACCCACAGTTCATCCCACTATTTTCATGAAATAGACAGACTGTTCCATACTCACATTCCCCACATTCCATCAAACCATCCCATACTCCTCAGTACATTCACTAGGTACTTTTGTGGTACATTTGGAAATAATGATGTCCAGACAGTGGTGTTTGTAAAATCAAATCAACTTTTTTTTACTGCCGAGCTGGCTTGAAAACATACCAAACAGTTCTGTCTCCTTCTATTCCTTTATATCAATGATAAAGCACAGTATATGGTGTATATGGTGCTCAGGACTATAATGGCAAAGC
Source organism: Staurois parvus (assembly GCF_062004578.1). Taxonomy (NCBI): domain Eukaryota; kingdom Metazoa; phylum Chordata; class Amphibia; order Anura; family Ranidae; genus Staurois; species Staurois parvus. The sequence goes on from NW_028318515.1 coordinate 5,153,253, forward strand.
TAGGATGCCTTCTTGAAGTGACACTAAATTACATCTTTTTTCTGTAAAAATAATTCTTAAGCCGGCCATAGACATTTCAAATCTCGGCCAGTTCAACAGGAACTGGCTGAGATTCAACCCATGTATGGGCAGGCTGAATGCACCCAAGTTGATTGATCAAAGTTTATATGCGATTATCACTAGCGGCTGTTATAGCCGCTAGTGGTAATCACTGTCGTCTTCCGGCAGAGATGGCTTCCCCTGCCTCAAGCTAGGAAAACACAACGGCCCAGTGGAAGGGATTCCTGTCAACACTGTCTGTGTTGATGGGCGAATCGAGCAAATTTCTTTCTTGCAACTCGTGGTTGGCCTTGTGGTTACACATCGTTTATGGCCTGCCCTACACATTCACTATTTAATGGCCCTGTAATCTAATCAATGATCAGATAAGGATCAGCCCAAAAAGACATTCCTAGTGGCTAGCAATGAGTCTTTTGAAGGACTGGAAGCTTTTATTTTATTTAATTCTTGTAAAAAAATGAAAATCAGTGGTAATTATTACCTTTTCTGTGGAGAAAGAGAAAGAGAAAGTATTCCACCAATCAGTCATGGCAGGTTAAAGATGTAGTGGAGATGTTTATTCATCTAATAAATACATTTCAAAATACTAACAACACCATGCAAGTCATTCATAACCCTACCCTGTGCTACATTATGAACCTTAACTCATAATGTCTCCTCCCAAGACCTCCCGCTCTCTAGCTCCCTCCCTCTTCCTCCCATGCTTATCTCTAGGACTTCTCTCATTTTTTGGAATTCCCTACTCCAATCTGTGGGGCTATCTCCTACACTGTCCACTTTTAGGCAATCTCTGAAAACTCATCTTTTCACTGAAGATTTTCCTGCCTCTACCTAACAACTGAACTTTTATTTCTTTATGAAACTATCCCTGCATAGTTGGTACTTTCTTGACTCACTTGCCTCTCCCTTTTGGATTGTAAGCTGTCTGAGCAGAGCCCTTCTAATTCTCTTGTCTTGAATTGTACTGTCTCCCTTTATATTGCAAAGCACTGCTGATCATGGCGGTGCTATTTAAACTGATATTAAAGTATATTTGTTTTATAAAAAAGAGGACATACCTGCTCTGTGCAACAATATTGCACAGAAATCACTGTCTTCTGCTCTTAATGCAGTCCCCCTCTGGTGCTGTCACCTTCTCCCTACTCCGGGTGCCTCCTTAGCAATCTGGGTTCTTTGGAGGTACATTTGTGTGCATGCACCTGAGCCAGACTTTGTGGGTCCATAGACACAGCTCCATCAGGCATGTCCCTTTCCCTCCTCACAGAAGTTTGACGGACAAAAACAGCAACAGCCTTTAGCTCCATCTATGTGCCCACAGTGTCTTCTGTGAGACCAGGAAGTGAGGAGAGCAGTGCCACAGCTGAGACAGTGATGGAGTGGTGGGATGAGTCAATTAGGTGTTTAGGGAGATCTAGGAAAGATAGTTGGATGTTTTTTATATTAATGCATAGAATGCATTAATTTATTTGTGCTGGCCATACACATATATGCCGCCTCTCAGTAGGTGGGCTTTAACACTGAGTGGCCGCATATATGCAGCCCTATGTAGACGCTTCACTGAGTGCTCCCTGCATACTCCCAGCACAGTAGCGAACGTGTACCAGAAAGCTCAAAATGTGGTAGCCAATCACAGCAGTCACATGATCGGATTGCCCAGTGTCGCGTCCCGGCATTTAGATCCTCTTAAAGGGCTGGGAGGTGGTGGACTGAAGGGGTTAAGGTAAAAACGTTAGAACCACTTTAAATCTTGTATGATAATGATAATAATAATGTGACGGTGGACACACTCTGGCTACCTAAGCTGGTGGAGCTCCAGAGACACAAAGCTTTGTTAGATCAGAGCTGCAGCAGTATTTCTGGTGAAATGTGTCCTTGTGCAGTTCCAGTGCAGCAACTTAAAAACATCATCATGTCAAAACTAGATATATCAATGTTTATAATTCATTATAAATGAAATTTCTTTCCACAGCCTGTGGCTAGTAGTTGCAGTGATGACAGAATAAATAATGTCCAGTTTCAAACACATAACTTCTAATGGTCCAGTAAACATAAATTAAACTTTAGTTAATAGAATTTAACAATTAACATTGCCTCTTACATAGATGAAAGCCTACATATCACCACTTTATATACTGTAAACTGCCTGAAAACATACAGTATGCCATATTGGATGCATTGAGGGACTCTTATACCAGAACACGTTGTGTTGACATGCTTTGAAATGCATTGAGTTAGGTGCTCAACTCCTTTGGCAAACTTCAGGTCAGCCTAACAAATTTGCAGGACTTTCTCCCCACACTGCAGCACAACACATTGGACAAAATTCTGCGGTGTGCATGCATTTCCCCTGTGCTGGAAAATAGAGCAAAATGCATGAAAATCCATCTGATAGGAATGAGCCCTAACCTTTACAGGTGCTTTAATCAGAACTAGCTTTGAACATGAGTTTATTTTGAGGTCTTTGATTACTGACTTATTGTTCTAAATTCAGTAGTAATAGAGGAGTAGAACAATTTAGTCCATGTAATGCGCCGACTGCCCAGAGCAATCCTAACAGAGCTATTTTAGCTATTTTTTTAACTATACAATGCACCTAAATTCTAAATACAGTAGGTGGTTTCAGAGAAGAAAACTGCTGATTTCTAAAGTGAGTGGGCTATACAAAGTATTGTTAGTGTTCTTAAAGCTGTTGATTTAATAGCCTGTTGTAGTGATTTTAGGAAACTATATCTTTTGTAAATACAAGCAGGTAGAAACAGGGGAATTTCCATTTTAACCATTTGCTTCCTAAGAATGGTTACATGTTAAGACTTCCATGCCTAATATTTTCAATTCAAGTCACTTCAGCAAGCTAGCAAATGAAAAAGATAAGCGACCGTAATATTTAAATTGTAATCACTTTCATGTTCTCCGCCAGGCAGAGGAATATAATCTTTTTTTCCCATTTGCAGAATACAGAGCAACAAATGTGTTATCTTTGGGGGAAGTGATTGAAAATTGTTTTAATCAGTTCTTGGGGACAAGCTCCTCTTGCTTTTCCCTGATTATTTTGGAAGCCAAGACTTGATTCAAGAGGATCCTTTGAATGCTAAGTAAGATTTTACATCAATGGATAGCAGGTGACATTAAGAATTAATGAAGCACATTATGTTCCCTTAAACATGTAATTGAAAACTGGTGACCAGAACGTACAGGCAGTGATATGCTTGGGATAAAACAACAACAATAACGAACAGGTTAGTTACCATAAAGGTAACCATTTATGACCTTTAACAGTGAATAATGGTAGTACGGAGTAGTTTTAGTGTGCTCATGCTCCACTTAAGACATTTATTACATTCCTATGTGGATTATGAAATTGCTAAAACTTGCTTATAACTATTGATAGTAAGCAAATGGCTGTAAAGCCATTTATTCTGCAGCGTGAAGTGGGGTTGTTTCTGATTACTAAATATATAGAATTTAATATAGATAATTACGAAACCTTTGTCTGAGTATGCAATGTCCATTTGCATTGCACAACTCTGTATTAAATTTACTGATATTTTTTTATTTAAACAAAGTTGGTGAAGAAGTTGCTTGGTTTTATCATCCCTATAATTTTGGAAGATTTTGGAAGCAATAGTTTGCATAAAGTAAGTAGCGAATACAAAACTTAAGCATGCCAAACAATGTCTACTGCAGCACAGTACTACTGTTGTTTTTTTCTTATTATTTTATTGTAGAATTTTAAAATTGAGTTTATTTATAGCATAGCATAGATGATTCTACTCAATCAAGCTAAGAGAGGATGGTGGGAGTAAGTGCGGTCACAAGATTTATAGACCACAAAACAAAACAGTGGGTGGACAGCCATTTACGCAGCTATCTAAAATGCATAGCATGGATCCCTAACATAAATAGTTTTAGCAGATAATAATGTAATGAAAATAATGTAATAATGTAAATGGTTGTACAGGAAAATGTACTGTATTGATATTACTATGCAATTGTTCTTTCATTATACTTTTGTGCAGAAATACATTTTAAATGTACATCCAGCCAAAATTGACAATGAAGCCTTGCAATGTATAAAGAGCATATGCCTTACAATTTTTCATCCAAGCATTACTGTACTGAATTAGTCCTTCCCAGCCATTTTTGTCTGGTTATTCTTAATGTGGCTGTTGCTAATACTGGAACACTCTCCATGTGGCCTCTTACACACACACACGCAAAAACCCTGATACAATAATGGCTGCACTAAGATTTAATTTAGAGTTACCAATAACCTGCATTGGAAGTTTGAATGATATTAGTTATTTAGAAAAGCGGCTTTCCTACTCACCCTGTAAGGTGGTCTGTGTATGTTACAGATAACTCAGCTTAAATTATCAGGAGCCCCCAACTCACCAAATAGAAAACACTAAAAAATAAAATAAAAATACTAAAACAAAAAACCATTAGAAGTTTAACTTGGACTGTAGCTGATACCTGCTGTTGAACCTCTTCCATTGTTGATGCTTTATTATCCTTCTGCAGTGTGGAAAGTGTTAAACGGAATATTCATTAATGCAGAAATGCAGCAGCCATCTTTAAGGAGACCTGTTTGCAAGGTTTTTCTATGGAATGTCTCCAGTGCAGGGGGCAGGGATCAATTTTGGAGGACAGTGATTGACTGATGCAACAAAGCAAGGGGAATATGTGTCTCCACGCTGCTGAGGGGAAAAGAGGGTACAGTCTTAAAGATAGGAGGGGTGAAGCTAAAGAGACTGGGCTGATGGGTGAATGGAATCCTGCCATAGCTGACCAGAATCGGGTGAGACCAGGGGCGGACTGACCGTTTGGAAACTTGGGCACTGCCCAAGTGCCCGGGGTCAGTAGGGGGCCCCATGAGATGCCCCTGGTACCTTTATTATAGGCTTTTTTGAGTTTGGGCAAGGACACAGGGGCCCCATGATCCCGTATTGCCCAGGGGCCCCATGAGTTGTCAGTCCGCCCCTGGGTGAGACCTATAAGAAGCAAAGGACCTTGTGTCAGAGACTGGGAAATTTTTCCCTAGGGGGGTTTGAGGAGTGATTTGGAAGCCTGATGTGATCTAGAGAGCACCCCCATTTCTTGAAAGAAAGGAAAAGAGGGACTGTCTCAGGATGAGGAGAGGCATCACAGCAAATCCTATCTCTATCTGACTTGAACTTGAACTTGACTTTTATGGAATCAGAGCATGTGTTTGGAGAGCCAGAAGAAGGTGCTCTGGGTCTGGTAAGAGATTAATGTTGCACAAGTTAATCTGTTGTCTGGTGGGAACTGTTGTGCTTTATTCAAAGGCCCCAACTTTGCCACCCAAGTTTTTTCATCAATTTCTGGCCAGTGGGATAAAACTGTTGAAACAAGTTAGAACTGTCTTTATATGCTGTTGCTAGGTAAATGCAATAAAGTTCTGTTATTCACTGTGTTCAGTGTTTATCTCTCAGAGTAACATTATTGTCTTATTGATCGTTTGTATAAATACACTTGCTAATCCCCTCTTCTTGTAGGCTATTATTGGCCTCTTTTAAATAACTCAAGGTGTGTTGGTAAGTGCTGGGTGCGCGAGGTGTGTCACCTTCAGGTTTACAGAGAAATCACAAAACAATTCAGCTGCTTTTCTGGGGTTACCTCTACAGAAGTAAAATAAAAATGCATAGTTACCTGGAATGCTGGCTTATGGTTACTTTCTGAAAGCATCAGTGATGTAACGCTGCCTCACTACTGCTTGTTAAGAAAGCCAAGTATCCAATATTCCTGGGTAATGCACACATGCACTGGATGAATTCTCATGGAATTTGGGGCACACTGCTTTTCCAGAAGGCAGCTGTGAGGTACAGTGGTGTTGGGGCCTTCAGAAAGTGACTGGAAGCTGGGGTTAGAGGTAAGTTTTTTTTCTTCTAATTCTTCTATTTTTTTAGTTTTAAGTGAGTTTTTTCTTTTTGGGGAATGGGGCTCTCAGATAAGTGGACCTTGCATTTACAGCCAGCAGAGCACTAAGCACATCACTGTTCTTTATTGATTTCTTTTCTTTTCTATTTATTGAAGCAGCAATAAGGTCATATCTTTGCTTCATAAATGGACCCCTAAGTAAACTTTCATATTGTAGCATAACTGCAGAGTGCTGGAATGTGCTTGAAGTTTTACTGATTGCTTTTACCTGTTTCTCGGATTTTCTCTTTAGGACTTGCCTGGATATAATCCCCCCTTTTTTAAATAAAAAAAGCTGAACATTTACCATTGGGACCATTGGTGTTTATTTAGAATGACATCCTGTTTCAATACCATTTTACAACTGAAAGAATAATATTTAAAAACAATATATAGGGAGGTACAACATCCATTAAGCTAAATCTCCCTGATAATGTGTAGTGCCTGAATCTCCCTTGTCATCAAAAAAAACAGCTGCAAACTGGCTGACACGTTCGAACCTGATCATCGAGGTACTGATACTCAGACATGATTTCTCTCGAAGGTGTTTTTAAAGGCAAGTCAAAGTTGAAATTTGGATTTCTAAAAACCCTCTTTTAACAAGAACAAGTTTAAAAATGAGAAGAAAGCCTCTTGGACTACCTTTTCCTAAAAGCATGCAGAAAGATAACATTTTGCTGGTCAAAGTGCATTTCTCTATCTCTGAAACCTTTGCTTCCTTTGCTGTTCATTATATACAGGTCTAAACAATCTCACAATTGCTTGAGTTAAATTTATATAGCATTTAAAGTTGAATTTTTGCCGGAAGTTATAAAATACACATATTAAGGTGGCTTTGTATTCATTAACTCCTTGCTGTCCAACATCTGTATAAACATTCCCCAGCACAATACCCTGTACTCTGAATGTATGTATATATATTTTCTCCCTTTGAGAGCCACCAGCCAACACATGCGGCTGGTGGCTCTCAATCCCAGATGTCTGACAGCCCAGGTCCCCTCTGATGTATGAGAACCAATCAGCATAGTTCCTGATCATATAATCACTATGTCGACCTTCAGGCTGTAAACATAAATTAATTACAACTTTATGCATTTGAAGGTCTGTAGCTAAAAATTAAATAAACAGAACAGTGTACAAAATAAATCATTTCATGTTCTTTAAGCACTTCAAGTCTGGACACTTTCACCCCCTTCTTGTCCAGACCAATTTTCAGCTTTCAGTGCTATCACACTTTGAATGACAATTGCGCGGTACCCATATGAATTTTTTTGAACTTTTTTTAAACAGATAACACTTTATTTTGGTGGTATTTATTCACCACTGGGATTTTAATTGTTTGCAATATAAATGAAAAAGTCCAAACATTTTGAAAAATAACGTGTTTTTCTTATAAAATAATCTTTCTTCATAAATCTTGGCCAAAATATATTCAACTATCTTTTTAGTAAAAAAAAAAAATAACCCAAATTAGTTTATAACCAAAAAGTATAATTTAAAAAAAAAGTTTTTACATTTTTATTTTATTTTTTAATATTATTATTTATGTTTTTTTTAAACATACTGTCACCCTAGCAGTACAGTGTCACCATAGTGACACTGTACTACTTGGGGTGGGGTGATAAAGATTTTTTTTTTGTACACTGATTGCTTTTACATCCATAAAGGCTGTAAAAAGCAATCATTTCTCCCTCTCTCTGGCTGCATTCTTGCAGAGATTGAGAAATACTGTGAGAGGTGTATTGGTCACAGCTTGTCACATGGTACAAGGCTGTTGTGAATAGCCTTGTACCATGTGACCTTTGTGATCATTCACAGATTTCACACGTAGTAAGCAATGATGTCAGAAGTGTCATCTTGCTTACTACTATTCATGTGATCACTGATTGGCCAATCAGTAATCACATGATCGGGACCTCACACAGAGGTCCTGTACAGTGATCAGTGTTCCGCTGTGTCCCAGGGAGCACGCACAGGCAGGGAAGCTGGAGGACCCGCTCCTGCACTGCTCCCATCTGGCCCATGTACATAAATGGCCGGACCAGAGAAGTGGTTAAAAAAAATGCCCCAAAAACACCTCTTCCCATTGAAATCAATGGAAAACACCTAAAAAACTCCTGATAAGCTCCCCCAAAACACCTATGGGAAAGGTTTTGGTGCAGTTTTTAAGTCTCCTGTCCTTTAAAGATGCTCAGAAAGCACGGCAAAAGCATGGTAAAAACTCCTATGTGTTTTTGCGGCAGATCAATGTGAAAGTAGCCTAAGAGCACCACTCCAGATCAGTCCTCCTGATATCCATTGTAAAAAGCTCAGCATAAAGGAGCTACCTTGATACGCAACCGAGAAGACTTTAAAATAAACAAGTGGATAGTCACACACTGTCTCAAGAAACTCCAAAACTTTTATTAATCCATAGAAAAGACATCACAGCACCAGACTCAAGGAGATATGTTGATGAATTTCACGCTAAGAAGCACTTATGCATGTTTATGAATAAATGTTAGCGTGAAACTCGTCAACACATTTCCTTGAGTTTGTGTTGTGATGTCTGCTCTATTGATTATGGACTAATAAAAGTTTTGGAGTTCTTTGCCGCTTTTCTCACTGTCCAGTCTGGGTGAGGGACAAGACCTTTTTAATGGTAATGAACTGTTTCAGAGAAAAATCAGGTCTGTGCTATGTGGTAGAGGATAAGTCTCAGGACTGGATTGACAGAAATCTATCTTATATATTTAATCTGTTGTTTAGCTGTTTAAAGTTCAGTTTTAAAGCTGTGAACAGGTATCTTTGGATAAAGTATAATTCAGGGCATTTCTGTACTCTTTTGCCTTAAAGTGCTAAGAACCTGGGTTATTTTCCTAGTGTAGCCCTCTTTTGGGTGGGGGTATGAGAAATGGTCCTCCTCAAACAGGATATTGCGCTACGCCTGTAGGTAAATAGGAGAACGAGAACCTTTGCTAAATGGAAGAACGGGTTTGATAATAAAGTTGGCAGTGTCTCCTCTCAGGAAAGGGCTTCTGTAAACAGTGGAAATTCCCTTGCTGGGAAATCAATCAGTAATCTAAAAAAGTTATTGGAAACAAGAGAACTCCTGCAACCAGTGTATACCAATAAACATAAGTGTATAGATGAACACCAGTAATGAAAGCTTTGTATAAGAGAGAGATTAATAACAGTACATTGAGAATGATAGGGCAGAAATACACTGTCACAGGGATTCAGAAACACACTCAAGAAGCTATAAGGTGCTGCACTTAAACTATTGGAACATAGGAAATAGGAATACTTGCATAATAGTCTCTGCTTCTGATCTGGGTGAAAATACAGCAGCAGTATTAGCCCCTGTGCATATAAGGCCATGTGGCTCTGTTTTTTGTCTATTCTTCTTCTTCTTCTTCTTCTTCTTCATTTCTTCCTTCTGGGTGTCCAAAGCCCCACCTTGAGACAGGAAGTCTTAATAGATAATTATATTAATTGTATTAATACACTGTGATATTATCAGCTAATAGTAGAGGGTAGCAGATCCCCACACTGGCACGAATACCGTCTGCATAGAGTATGTGTGTTTTTCATTTGTTTGCATGGGATTCATACAGAAACATGCCAAAAGTTTTTATAGTTAATCAGCTTCCAAACCAAAACTGCAAATGGGTTTGTGTTTGCATTACTGTCATATAGTCTCTTAGATTGTAAGCTCCAAGGAGCAGGGCCCTCCTAACCCTCTTATATTGAACTGTATTGTTGCTGTATCATTTCCCGTTATATTGTAAACCGCTGAGCAAACTGTTGGCGCTATATAAATCCTGTATAGTAATAATAATAATATAGTAATTAAAAATGATTGTAAAATCATTTGAGTGTTGAAACTTATGTGTATTTTAAAATACAGTGAAATTTGATGCTGCAACACTAAAAACAAATAGTTAAACTCAGGATACTACTATTAGCCTGCTTCCAAGCTGACCTTGCATGAATAAATGTTATTTGAAAACTGTGACCATTCTTCCCTATTCTTTGTATCTGCATACTTGTAAGTTCCTTCAATGCCAAGGAATGGCCTTTGTGTTCTGTAAAGCACTGTGGAACATGCCTGCATAATAGTGAATACATTCGTTAAATGTATGTCTACGCTTCCATTTCTGGATCTAGCTGATCATACCATGATGTTTACAGTGTGGTTCTAGTTTGTTGTGTGCATGGAACATCAAAATAATACTGCTTTTGTGCAATTCTATAAAGTGCACAGAGGCATGTGCATGTCAACATTTCCCCTGAATAATATAAGAAACAAATTCCTGTAACCAGCTTTTGAAAAACCTTGTGAGCTATGAAATCAGAGCAAATAAGTGCATATGTATGGGTATTTATCACTGGTATCTGCATTCCAAGCACCAGCACATGGAATCTCATATGCTGGCTGGTATGTGAGGTTCTGTGCATGCTTACAATATGTGCATGCACAGTACAATGCTTATGGTTCACTAAGAATTCTAATCTCTTTTAGTTATAGCAGAGCACATTTAAAGCATTTGTTATGATACATGGTTCTGCTAACAGCGGTAAGCTAGATAAAAAAATAGAAAACAAATCACATTTTTTCAGGCATGCATCACTTAGCTGGCATACATTTAGACACTAGAGCATACATTACATAGCAAACCACACTTGTTATTAAATTCAGTGTATGTATGCTGTATCCTGTGCAAGCTTATTTATGTACAATACATAGTAAATACTATGAACATAAAATATGGTTGTCCACACGCAATCAATACACTGATATACGCACTTATGAGCCCAAGTCCCTTATGCCATCCAGCAAACACTGCAAATAAACTAAAGCCAAACAACCTACTCAATTTACTTTAAAATATAACTGAAGGAATGTTTTTTTTTCAGTGGAGAGGGATTAGAACACCTTTCAAATTTTTTTTGCTTCTGTATTCCTTTTAAGTTTAAGATTCACCCTCTCTATTTGTTCTGATGACCATTATTACTGAATAGGAAATTGAAAGAAAATCACAAATTTTGAGTGGTCACTAGAACAGCAATAGAGGGGAAATTTTCTGATGCGGACTTCACAGAGACTGTACTTTGTGACATACCATTTTTCTGCTTTGTGCACCACCAATCACACATTTAGACGGCTAAAGCTGGGTTGAATCTGATTGGTGGCAGTGCGAAACTTCATAGGACTCGCACTTTTTATATCTGACTTTCTGTGTGTAAGAGGTGTCAAGCAGAATGTTCTAGCATCAAGAGCCGATGCATTCCTGGATAAGCACATTGCAGACAAATAGGGACTGAGGTGATTTGTGATTTCTGGAGGAAAAATTGGGCTACTCAGCAGGTAAGCTATTAAAAATAATAACTTGGGTAGTCGTATGCTCTCCCCACTCTGCCCCCAATCACCTGGTTATTCCAGGTTGCTGTGGGACATCATCTGACTTACAGGCACCTCCTCTCACTCCCACCTAACTTTACTCCTCTCTCTCTTCTTCTCTGCTCATTTCCTCTCTGTTCCCTCACTTTTTCTCTTCTTCTTCCCTTCCCCACCTTTTCCTCCTCTTCCCATCCCACCCCCCTTTTCTTTTCTTCTTTTCTTTTCTCCTTCTCCCCTATTATATTGACCTCTCCTCTACCAAGGGTAGGAAATACCCACTCCCTTCACCTTGTCAAGCCCTGGGTCTTCGCACCCAGACGTATGTTGTCACTTCTGGCACCAGCTGCTGGATGCTATTACTCTTCTCTGTTTTGGATCTCAATGAAAATGTGATTTGTTTGCTACCACATTTTCTTTTCTGATCCTGTCCAGTGTGCAGGACCTAATTGCTCAGATTGTACTTTGTTATTATTACTTAATAAAAACCATTGTACCAGAACAATATTAATTTGGTGAGAACATATGTTTACGCTAATGCTAAAAAAAGCCAAAATAAAGAAAAGCAAAAATTATAAAATATAAACTATAACTGCTGCAAATGCTTGGCTGTGGCAATAGTGTTCACTCTGAACAGGTTAAATTACTGTTTGTTTCCTGCTTATAATGATATTGTCAGTTATGCAACAAAGCCCGAGCTGAAGTTACATGTAATACAAGAGCTATTATACTCACCTCTCTGTCCAATGTGTTCTACTGTCCTTCTGTTCTAGTGCTGCAACCTCCATCAGACTCTTCAGCATTTGATACTTCTGGGATTGTTGAATGCCAGTGTTCCCCTATCACAGGCCCTGGTTCCATCTTCCTACCTTTACGTCACTTCTGAGTTCTGTAGGGACTTAGGGGTTTGAGGAAGGAACCACAAAATATGGCAGAGGGGAGAAAACCGGCATTATTTTATTTCAGGTACTTATATAGCACCATCAATTTATGCAGCGCTTTACATATATATTGTAAATTTACATCAGTCCCTAACCCTCAAGGGCCGTACAATCTAAGGTCCCTAACTCACATTCATACATACACATACTAGGGACAATTTAGACAGGATCCAATTCACCTACCAGCATTACTTTGGAGTATGGGAGGAAACCAGAGTACCCGGAGAAAACCCACACAGGAACAGGGAGAACATACAAACTCCAGGCAGGTGGCACCGTGGTTGGGATTTGAACCAATGACCCTAGTACTGCCAGGCGGACGAGCTAACCGTTTAGCCACTGTGCTGCCCTAAATTAGGCATTAAAGTAGAACTAAAGCAAAACTTTTTATTTTCATTTTGGATAGAGCAAAAGAGGGTTAAAACCCCTGTCCAATTTTTTTTTCACAATCTGCTCCATTGCAGAGATTTCCCTTCTCTTCCCGTACAGCAGCCAAACAGGAAAAGGGAAGAAATCCCTGCAAATGAAAAGAATTCCTTGAGGTGTATATCAGTATATAGTGTGCAGCACTATTAGCAAAACCAAAAATTGTGATAATTAAATTACAGTTTTCTTTAAAAACAAAATGAAATATGTCTAGTAATTAACAGTGCTCATATTCTTAACAAAGTCTCTGCAGGTGTTGAAGGTGCTCCAGATATCCAGAGAAATCTGGAGTAAAGTTTGAGACCTGTGCACTGTGTGCATGTTGGGGACTTTCCTCTAAAGTGCTATTGTCTTCTCAGTAGTATGGAAGCCATTGAATTCCGGTAAGCATCCAACTTCACTCTTGTCTTCACTGGATCTTTTTGGATATTTGGAGCACCTCCTACACCTGAATGGACTTTGTTAAACAGATGAGCAGTGTTAATTACTGGACTTATTTCATTTTGTTTTTAATAAAAGTGTGCAATTAAATTTTTGTAATTTTTGGTTTTGCTGAAAGCACTGCACATTATGTACTGATGTTCACTGAAGTTTTTGTATCTGTTTACCTTGTGCTAGCTGCTTCTTTTTTTTAAACAGGATTTTTTTTGTTGTTGCCTATTATCTAGATGCGGAATTATTTGAGTTTATACAATTCCTTGGGGACCCCAAGGTCAGCAGAACTAGTGTTCCCATTGGAAGATTTCCCCTCTATTACATTTCTGGGGACAACCCAAAATTTGGGATTTTCTTTTACTTTAACTGTCAATGATAATGGTAAACAGGACAAATAGAGAGGGTGAAGCTCCCTAACGGGCGCACAGACTTTATAAAGTCTATCCAAGACAAAAAAAAAATTGCCTTTAGGTATACTTTAAACACGCTCAGGGAAGTGTCAAAATCTGAAGTGTTGATGGAGCCTTCAGAGCTGTAATGGAGGTAAGGGAGGAGACATGGTGTCACTGGAGAGGTGGGTTATTAATATCTCTAATATTGCAGTGTTGAAGTTTCATTTTGAAATTTGTTGCGAAGTTTGCAGTGCCAATTTTTAGAGCTGACCAGGAAATAATTTTATTCTTTTTGACTAATGCACATTTATGTAAAGTGCATTGTCCAGCCCACTGCATGCTGATAATCACAACTTAGAGAAAAGCTCTGCTCCAATCCTTTAGATCTCCTGGTGTACTTTTCATGTGAAGTCAGCAATATCCCGTCTACCTGATTCCAGATTGAACTGTTATGTGTGTTTGAACTCTCAGGAAGCTGTGAAAGGATGGAAGTCAGGAAGTAATCTTTTTTAAATATGTCTGACCCAAACTTACTAGTACACAGGAAATTGTAGGGATTATACGGACCCGACTGTGGAACTGGCAAGCTCATTCTCATTCTCAAGTCTCATTAAGATGAGATATGGCATAATTTACATTTGTAGACCATGTATTTGGGTCAAACATACAGCAAGTAAAATCTTATCTGCATGACTGTTCTGGGTCAGTTACTCAACAAGCATCAAGGCCCTTGGATTACCATGACAGACAGGCAAAGGAGATAGTTATGTTAGCCAACAAGACAGGTTTCCTTTAGGTAGATATCACACTGCTTTGTATGTTATTTCATATTAGTAAATTTTATCACTGATCCTGGGCCATTTGGTTCTATAGTCATAGAAAATGCAATTGTGTTATATAAAACATGTTGATTCACCCAAGACATTTGTCAGCAATATGAATGCTTCCTTATCATTTGGAAATTATAATAACAGAGCCACTGAAATCTCAGTGCAGTCTTATATCATAATGGTATATCTATAATATAGGATTGTGATTCTTTTGCTGTTTATGTTCAAAGCACTCTGTTTCATTGAGTGCCTTAGTCAACAGATACATTTTTGTTCAAATCAGTATTGGAATTTTCTGGAGCGAGGAAAAGCATTTGTTGCCAGTCCTCGAAGGTGTTGTATGTTTAGTCATGAAACTCAGACGCGTGGGTGAATAGTTAATAGAAGACAATCTGTTTGCAGCAGGGTCTATAGAATGAAGAATTTGGCTATGAGGGATGTAAACACATTATGTCGCCAGTTCTTTGCTACATTTTAATGATTTTATTTTAGTTTTGGATGCGAATAGTAATGCTGGCAGTGAGAGACAAATTAAATTAAGTTCAGACACCATGGTAAGATAAAATGCATATCTCATTCTCAGTGTTCTTTTTTTGTGGGTTCCATTTAAAACTATCATTTCAGGAATGGCAATTATAATTTCTGTTCTAATGAATAATAATATCAATATATATATGTTTAGTTTGTAATGATATACGTATGTAGGGGCATCCACATTTACACATTGGCTACTC
Organism: Staurois parvus; assembly: GCF_062004578.1. Classification (NCBI taxonomy): domain Eukaryota; kingdom Metazoa; phylum Chordata; class Amphibia; order Anura; family Ranidae; genus Staurois; species Staurois parvus. The sequence continues at coordinate 5,168,388 of NW_028318515.1, forward strand.
CTGCTTTGCTACTAAGTGGTTGTTCTTAGAGAAACACTGGGGTTTATTTACTAAGCTGGAAAGTGTCAAATCAGGAGCACTTCTGCATAGAAACCAATCAGCTTCCATGTTTTATTGCCAAAGCTTAATTGAAGTGAACTGAGTGAACCAGCTTTAGTTAATCTCCCCCACTGTCTCTTTTCACATTCAGATTCTCTTGCTAACTTACCTCCTGACTCATTTCATTGTAATTCTCCACTGCTCCTTTCTCTATCACAAACTATCCAGTGCTTCTGGGTATGGGACAGCTTGTCAACTCCTCCCATGATGGCCAATCTCCAGACCTAGTCCCTGTCACTTGACACGAGGGGTGATATCATCAACCCTATCTAAGCTATTAAACCTTCCAAGTAGGATTTATACAGGGTATTTTATGTGCCATGGACAGCCCCTAGAACTAATAGGTCAATTTTGGAAGGGTTTGAACTGGCTATGCTACTGTCCTATTTTGGTCACACTATCAGAAGAGAGAGATCACTGAAGAAGGAAATAATGTTTGGGAGGATGGAAGGAATCAGGCAAAGAGGGAGATCGACTACTAGTTGGTTGGACTCATTGACTACAGTTGTGGAGATGACACTTGGGAATCTCACAAGACTAGCACAAATCAGACTTCTTTTTAGAGCTCTTATTCATCAAGTAGCTAGGACTTGGACTTGAGTTGATGGCACTTAATAATAATAATAATTTTGCAGCTGCTATGACAAAAAAAAAAAATTATAGAGAGCTGCAAAGGTAAATTTATTTATTTTAAGAGATTCTGTCTCTTTGATCTGAATAGGCAATGTAAAAGAGGGGATTGATTTACGTAAGCATTATTCTATTTACTACAAGTACTTATAAAGTGCTGTCACTTTACATTAATAGTGTGCTTTCACACATCTCATGGACCTTAAAATCTAAGTCCCCTAACTCACATTCATACACGTACTAGGGCCAATAAACCTACCAAGAACACTTTCAAGTGTGGGGAACGAATTCAGTGCAGGCACAGGGAAAACATGCAGACTCTGTGCAGGTAGTGCCGTGGCTGAGATTTGAACCAACAACCCTGGTGTTCTAACAACTTAGCAACTGTGCTGTGTGCATTCTGAACCAGGGTTTCAGAAGTTGCTAGGGCTTGCTTGACCTATGGTTGGCTGACCTTGCATTGATGATGCCTACATAGTTTTGGGTCCACTGTCATTAAGCAGAGCCAGCAGCATGACACCAGTGATCTTTAGTTCTTTGTAAGGGTGGTATTCTGTCGTTCACATGTGTGGCAGCCCTTGCCCCCCTCTGAAAAGCTATCTGCAGTGGATCACTTTTCAGAGGTTTTGACAGGTGGTTAGAAGCAACCACCCAATTTATTCAAAATGCCTCACCACTGCACCAAAATAATGTGCATTGCACACAGCTGAATATGTGACTCTATAGACAAGGGTTGTGTTCAGCAGTAGTAAAGCCTGCTGAATGCAATATGCTGTTTAGTGTTTGCCATGGCCAAGAAACATTGCATTGTAGCTGTGGCATGCCTACAGCCTTGAGCAGCTGTATATTTTTGTTCAGATGGGCATTTGGGGGGGGGGGGGTTCAGCCTCCTGGTTTTACCATCCCCTGATCGCATGTATGAACAAACCCAAGTGGATAATGATGTAGTGAATAATTAATTTTAGCAACGGTTCCCCAAGACCTGTATATATATATATATATATATATATATATATATATATATATATATATATACATATATTTGCTCTAGGGTAAGAAGGTGGAAAAAGGCTAGATTAGAGGAGGGTTACATTAGAGGTTGTTCTCTCTCTGAAAGTGAGTAAGGTGATCTCTGTTCAATTTGAATACCCAATTATATGTAAGGCAACAAGGTTTAAAAAAAAAGTACAGCTTCTCCTTTATTTTCTAACAATCTCTTAATGAATTACTTTAAGAAAAGATGCAGTTTGCTAAGTGTATAGCCTCAATACTCCTATAGTATATTAACCCCATTGTCTTTAGAACAATGCAGTTAAATCCACTATTAGAATCTATGTCAGCACAAGTAGCTGTTCTGTTTAATCCCTGGAAAGTAGGAGCAGTATAAAACAAACACACATTCTTAGCCACCATTACCATCCTTGTCATTTCATCGCCTAACGTGTCATAAATGTCTCTTGACATTCTTAAGCACATTAATCATAGCCATTGAGAGACACAGTGGCTGAAATTTTAAATCAAGTAGGTGATGTCTTGGGATCTTTGTCAAAATTAATATCAGACATGTATAATTAAGTGAGGAATGTGATGATATAAATCATTGGTGGGTCTGACAGAAATGGATAAAACATGGTTACATTTTAGAACTTTCTCCTTAATAAATGTTTGTAATAAAAAGAGCTAAGTGTCGCTGATGAAACCGAAACTGAAAATAAAAATAAATCACACTTAGCAGAATTAGTAGTCATTAGTATATCTGAAGACCGCTCTTGGTGAAATTATTCATTCTTGCATTTTTTTTTCCTTTTGTGCCATTATTTCTAAGTACTTTGAGGAAATATGTCACTTAGACGAAAGCTGCGCTTTCATTTAAAGAATGATGCTTCAAATACAATTACTACATCAGTCATATTGCAAACTTGTACCTTGTCAGTACTAGTCACAGTAAAGTAATGGGTTCACTCTATAGGATGCTGTAGGCAGACTGAACTTACCCTCCCCATGCTGCTCACCTCCCCAATCTTCCACCACATCTGTGTATTGGAAAACACTTGGCACTTCGCCTGTCCTCCCATATTGCAGTGTTGGGGGCCTTAGTGTCCAATCCCAAGGCCTAAGCATTGCTACACAGTAGGGAGCAGCATGCTGGGGTATTGGTGGATTTCAACTTTAAAAATGTTTACATTTGCTTAGCCTTGAGATGGAACAAAGCAGTACGGGAGCTTGCGAAAGGTAGGTACATCCTGCCTATAGTCCCTCTATAACAGCAAAAGAAGCAAAAACAAAAAAGCTGATGCCTGGTAGAAAGTGCAAGTACTTGCAGCAGCTTTTATTGCCCCTGCTTTTCTCAAATGTTGGCCTTTTCTAATCGGGCAAAGCTCTGACATTTCTTAGTAGTTTTGGAGCTTGTCTCCCCTTCTTGCTTCTCTATTGGAAGCTATGATGGGCTGTCTTACTGACAAACAAAAATGTGTGGGGAACGGGAGATGTCGAGAATGTTTTGACACTACTCTATCAGTGTTCAGACACAGCAGCGACATGGAAGGCTTCTGAAGGTATGTCCAAGTCACCTTCCTCTTATGTGACAGTACGTGTGTTTATATAGTCCAAATCTTTCAGCGTCTAAATGTCCTAAACAACCGTAGGTGTGATTATCATCAATATTCTTCCTCCAAATTGTGAAAATTCTTTTTATTCCAATTAAACCTCAAAAGAAAAAATTATAATTGCACATAGTGCATTATTCACAATATGTGATATCATTCACAAAAACGCATTTCCAAACTAGTGCCAAAGCGTGCAAAACTCCACCGTGTGTCCACTTCTAGACAACTGTCATCCTTACAAATTCCCCTTCCAAATCACTCCGTGGTTCTGCTTCCCAAATTTGTCCTCCTCTGCATAGGAGATGCACCTCCAAGGAAATCAGATATAGTGTAATATCCTCAAAACAATATACACTCTCTTGTGCTCCCCTCACATCTCCACAAATCACCAGCAGGGGCAGACTGACAACTCATGGGGCCCCCGGGCAAAAGGGGATCATGGGGCCCCGTGTCCTTACCCACACTCAAAAAAGCCTATAAAAAAGGTACCAGGGGCATTTCATGGGGCCCCCTACTGACCCCGGGCCCTCAGGCAGTGCTGCCCCTGATCACCAGTGTATGTGAACACACTATCCGCTACCTCGCATATCATGCACCTTACCAGACGGTAAAAATCAATCAAAGTCGGAAGTGACAAAATGTGTTAGGACATAGCGTCGGACATAAACTGGAAGTTGTGGAGCGGCCATTTTGGAGGTTTTTACATACCATGCTTGATTTGTGAAGGAATATATGCTGAGACACAAGAATTTGTTTGTAAGCGCAATTTTTACTAATAACTGGCCCAATTCCTACTATTGCCAACTACACTATATTGGTTTGTTCTGATATATGTTATGATACCATTGGAGATCATATATACTCTGGAATCAGAGGAACCTATGCCTATTCAATGCTGGTGGATTTTTACCTTCTGGTAAGGTGCATAAGGAGGTGGTAAGTAGGACTGATTTGGGAAGCAGAACCACGGAGGGATTTGGAAGGGGAATTTATTAAAGCTTTTCTCAAGTTCACATAGGGTAAGAGTAAGGATGACAGTTGTTTAGAAGTGGACACACGGTGGAGTTTTTGCATGATTTGGCACTAATAAATATATAGTTTGGAAGTGCGCTTTTGTGAATGATATCACATATTGTGAATAATGCACTATATGCAATTATAATTATTTCTTTTGAGGTTTAATTAGAATAAGAAGAATTTTCACATTTTGGAGGAAGAATATTGATGAAGAAGATAATCACACCCACGGGTGTTTAGGACATTTAGATCCTGAAAGATTTGGACTATATATTTTGGACTTTAGGGGAGAAAGTATATTATTTTAGCATCTGGGGTTTTGTGTAGCTTTTGTATAGACACTATTATCACACCGATATATTCACTTGTAGTTCGTGTGCTTGGTGAGTGGCTCAGAGGTACTGAAGGTCCTCTCTTTGCTTCTATCAGCTGAAATGAATACAGGGGGAGCAAGAGGAACGAGGTTGGCAATAAAGCGGTATTAAACCGCTGGACTGTTTTGTAAAATTGTGATTCAATTATGTTAAGCTCCAAGTCACATGTCTTGTAGCCCTCAAAGAATGAGATGTTAGTTCTGTATACCCTGAGCGACCAAGAGCATTAGGTGTCATTCACAATGCATTGTATGGGGCGAATGAGAAGAGATTTAAACTACAGACAGTCTTGGCCCCAACATCACATAAAACCATAGCACTATCCTACTCGCTAGGTGCTGATATGTGCTTAATAATTCACACCTGTTTTCTGTGAGTGTGCTGTCAGAATCACCTTAAGTGCCCAATAACTTAAATTTGAATTATTCCCTCAGACCATCTCCATAACTTTCCCATTGCAGTGGGGTTTAAAGAGATACTTTAATTTCAATAAAAATCTCCCCATAAAATTTTATGTGCATTTAATAAATTATATACATATCTTTAATGCACGTAAAAGCCTTGTTTGTGCTAGCATCCTAAAAGCCTGAGGTTGCTGGTGGATGCCGCCACCTTGGATGTAATGTCAACGGTACCACTCAAGTGAAACATAGAAGGTTTTGAAAGGAGGTGAAGGGAGCATTGGGGAAGCTGGGCCTGCACAAAGAGTAAATAGACACTCCCAGAAGAGTTGAGGGCTTTGAAGTGCAAGGAGAAAGAAAGCTGTGTTAGGGAATTGACTCTTCCTGGAGTATTCAAATTTTCAACAATTTTGAAGATACATTACAAGTTAATTAAAACTCACTTATGGAAAAGAAAAACACTGCCAGAAAATATTTAAATTACTTGATCTTCTATGTTTTTACTACTATTGTTTTAGGTTTGTGACAATGTTTCTCTATGATTAAGTATCCAAGAGAAACCACATAAAGAAACTAATATAATAAAAAAAAAATGAAAGAACATGTATTGAGTTCAGTGATTCACCTCTCCTTACTATGTTAAACACACCTCTGTTACTCCTTTCCAAAAACTCAATAAAAACATTGAATGTTAAACATAACTCTGAGTGAGACAAGACAGATTGTCGTGTTTTTTTCCCTTAAATGTTACCTTGGTGGGATACTGTCCATCTTGATTAATATAGTCTGCTGCACTCCTATACAGTACCTCCACAATACTGGAAAACTTTCAGTGTTAGGTAAACTGCCTTTGGATAGAGTGGATAGCAAAGTATGCTGATTTAAAAAAATGATTTGTTAATTGAGCTTTCAATTGAAAGAAGTGGGAAATTGTAATTTTATGCTTATGCGATTGGCTTACTGATCTTCCTAGGAGTCTGCATTAAAGTGGTTCTAAAGGTTAATTTTTTTTTTGTATAATAACAGACACATCTATACTTACCTAGTGTGTGCAGTGGTTCTGCACAGAGCAGCCTGGATCCTCCTCGTTTTGGGTCCCCAGCATGCTCTCCTGGCTTCTCCTGTCTGTTGGGTGTCCCCACAACAAGCATCTTGCTCTGGGGGCACCCACTGCTCTGCGTGTCCATTCACATATGGAGCCATGGCTTGGGCCCGCCCCCCTCTCTCCTCATTGCTGTGATTGACAGCTGTGAGAGCCAGTGGAGTATAAGTCAGTGATAAGCCTAAAGTGGTCAGCTATGGTAATTCAAAAGTGGCAACCTGCTTCATACACCTCCCTGTAGTTACATGGAAATGTAGCCTTCCATTCCGAGCACTAGATCATTTTTTAACTCATCTGGTGCTGTTTACAGTAGCTAGGGGGCATAAGTCAACTAATTCTGAAGCCTTAAGTTGCACGAGTTACACCTGAAGATAGTGTTCATGAACAGAACCCAAATTCATTTATCCCCAAATGAGCACCACTAGTACAGGCTGTTGGCCTGTTAATTATACCACTACAGAGGTCATCTCCTCCCAGCTGTTTCCTCTAGTGGTCACTGGGAACATCTACAGTTCTCAGGAGAACACAATGCTGATAGGCTGCAGATTAGTTATTATAGGTACTTATATAGCACCATTCATTTACACAGTGCTTTCCGTTTATATATATTGTACATGGAGCAAGCACCTCTTATGGACATGCTAACTCATTGAAGAAGGAAATTATGTTTGCATTGCTTAGCAGCAGAGGGAAGCCAGGCTGCCAAAAAATTATTTTATTTTCACATGGAAAACCTCCCTATGAAGATTATACTGTAGTAGTTCATGAAATAAGTGTCAATTGAGATTTCTTCATGAAGAAAACATTTTTGGTTGCATTTAACATTGCCCTAATACAGAAATAATATGTACTCATATGTGGGATGTTCATTGTGGAGGTTAGTGAACGTCAGGCTGGACGACCAAATCTTTTCCTTTCCACTGGTGCTTTTGCTCTTTTTTATATCTTGGAACCAGTTGATGATTAAAATAATAACATGACACTTTTTGCTAGCAACAAGCGACCCCGCTAAGCTTCTAAGATGACTTTGTAAAATGGGTTTTCCCTCAGCCCCAAGATCACTTTGTACTGTGCATGCAATCTATTGTAATAAAAGAATACAAGTGCCATTCAGAATATTGTGTCTATTTTTGCTCTTCTCAGTCTGTTCTTACCAGAGGTCCATAAAGAACATCTTTTTATTTTGGGAGAAAGAATAGAATATATGGAGGGTCTATTGTACAAGATCTGACTTGTATGAAAATAATTGAATCATTATTTATATCATCAAATGCCAAATATGATTCTGAAAAAAGTGTTCTAGGTACATTTGATGTTTTTTTCTCTAGGACAGTTTAACTCCTTATGTGAATCAGTGCCATGGTCTTTGTTATATTCTGTTTGGACATGCTTTATTTCTCATTTAAATAAAACTATTTTTGCTGGAAACGTATTTTTCAAAATGCTACAGTTATTGTTACAGTTAAAAGGTTACAGTTATTTTCTTTAGAAAACAATTAGTTCTGCGCATTTGTCCAAGTAGGCACAACTTTAAATATTTCTATATACAGCTATGTATCCTATCTCTTGTGTGGTTTTCCTTTCTGTTCAGAGGATTATGACCGTTATTTTTTTATTGAGTTGCTATAACTCAAATGCTGTCAAAGCAATCTGTCTTTTTGTGCTCCTTGACAGTATGGGGCAGGGAGATACAGACATTTATAGCAAGGTAATTCTCCCTATCTAATTCTATGATCATGTTTATTGACAGTAATTACTAGGAGGGTTGTCCATAGCTCCCATGACCATGATTGTGAATGTGGCACTCAGGCTATTTCTAAATGTGGATGGCATTATGTAAAAGAGTGCAAAAGAGTGGATATTATACTAAAAACAATATTTAGCATAATGAAGGATTTTGTCCTAAACTGATCAATAGATATAAAAATAGTATGTTCCCCTATTTTAAATCTGTATTTATGTAGGTATACATTTTATTTATTCATATTTGTAAACATCCTTTTTAACATCACTTTGCGATTTACTGCTTTATGTTGCTGTAACCTTTATTGCTAAATCATATAATGGCAAAGAGTAATCCATTGGTAGTCAGGGATACAGATTTAATTCTAGTCATCTATGTACACTACTTGTATGCTAGTTTTCTTTTTATTGCCATATATTTCATATTTCCTCCAAGGTCTGAGTATTTGGTTTTTCAAAAAAAGGTTTTCATGCAGTGGAAACTGAGTAACTGGATGTTTTTCTTATTTCAGGTTTCTGACAATTGTGATTCAGTGTTTGTCAATGGAAAAGAAATGAAAAGTAAAGTGGATACCATTGTAAACTTTACATACCAGCACATCACCACTCAGCTGGAGGTTACCGTGTGGGCACCGCGCCTTCCATTGCAAATAGAAATATCTGACACTGAGCTGAGCCAGATTAAAGGCTGGAGGATTCCAGTCTCTGTTAATAAAAGGTAAGAGTACACCCTTAGTGATATACTTATGAGCAGGAAGGTCACATTCCTGATAGGAATCTCATGGCTTAATTTTCAATTTTGATTGAAATAAATAAGGTTAAAAGAAGAATTCTGGGCAAAATTGTTATTTTCCCATGCAGTTTTTGCTTAGGGGCTTGGAAAGCAAAGATACACTTACCTAATCCACCAATCCTGTGAGTGAAAGACAGGTCCCTGCCACTCCTGCCCCCCCACATGCTAGCGATCTTGTGAATGGTCTCTTCCTGACATCATCATGCCCATAGACTGGCTCCAGATGTGAGAATAGCAGGAACAGTCCACCGCTGGACGTGGGGGAGTGCTGTTTTCCGGAGGATCAGCGGAATGGGTAAGTATAACTTTTCCCTAAACCCCTGGGCAAAACAAGCACTTAACCCATGCAGTGTGAACACAGCCCTACTATATGGGAAAATAAAAGTTTTGATCAGAGTTCTGTTTTAACTGGACACCAGTTGGTAAATTCACTTGCTGATATATTTTGTTCTTTTTCTCAGTCTAAGGCCATAATAGATGTATCATTCTTTCATATTAGGTTTCCACATTATCTGCTTGAGTGGGAAAACATTCAAAATCAGCAGGGGATCAAATACTTATTTCCTTCACTGTGCATATATTTATTTATTTACCAAAGACCCTAGAGAATGAAATGGAGATTGTTGCAATTTTTTATGTCATGTGGCATTTGCACAGCAGTTTTTCAAACACAATTTTTTGGGAAAAAATACACTTTAATGAATTAAAAAGTAAACAAACACAATATATACCCTAATTTTTTCGTAAAATATAAAAGATGCTGTTACGGCAAGTAAATAGATACCTAATATGTCACACTTTAAAATTGTGCACTCTCATGGAATAGTGACAAACTACGGTGCTTAAAAATCCCCATAGGCAATGCTTTGAACATTTTTTTACAGATTATCTGTTTAAAGGTACAGAGGAGGTGTAGCACTAGAAATATTGTTCTCACTGTAACGTTTATGGTAATACCTCACATGTGTGCTGTAAATACCATTTACATATGCCTGCTTGACTTACATTCGCATTCACTTCTGCGTGCAGGCACAGAGGGATGGGGGTGCTTAATTTTTTTTTCTTATTTTATTTTTATACCGTGGTTTTATTTATTTACTTTTTGTGTTTGTGTGTGATCATTTTTATTCCTTTTACAAGGAAGGTAAACATCCCTTGTAATAGAAATAAGGATGACAGCAAGGATGACAGGTCCTGGGATTTAAAAGATCCCAAATTTCTACTTTACCTTTAAAGCAAAAGATTGAAATTTTTTTTTGATCTTTTGCTTTAATAAAAAAAATAGTTTACATCCTCCCAGACTGGAAGTGAAGTCATGGCATCACTTCAGTCCTCCAAGTCCAAAGAGGCAATCAGAGATTATAGAGTCTCTCATTGCCTCTGTGACCAGCCAGCCACACCATAGGATCATTTCCCAAGCATGCAGGTTGAAACGGTAAGCCCGAGAAACAGCAGCCAGCAGACGTCCCCTTCCACCCCTACTGAAAGCGATCCAGTGGCTGATGAGCTGTTCGGACCACTTTCATGAGAAAGACGGCCGAAAAAAACCCTGATATCTTTAGCCATGACCCCGGTAAACTGCTTGCAAACCGCAACGTATTATGGTCAGCAAGTGGATAATCACCTACAACACACCACTGAGACAGGAAGCTGGAGGAGCTTGTCATTGTGCCCCAGTAAACATGGCAAGCAGAGGAGGGACAAGAATGAGCAGAGTGCTGCTGCTTCACTGTCCAGCCAACAGACTGGGATGTGTTTTGATCTGGTATTCTTGACCAAGAAAGAATCGGGCTTTGCTTTCTAGCAAGCGTACCTAGATAACAATGGATTTACAAACCTGTATTGCTCTAAATAGCCTTGAGTAATGACAGCTACATTATGTGATATGTATCACAAGAATTAAACAGCCAACATGCCCATGAACAATAACACACTGGAGTTGATTTACTAAACTGGAAAGTGCAAAATCTGATGCATCTGTGCATGATAGCTAATCAGCATCTAACTTCAGTTTGTTTAATTAGGCTTTGTCAAAAAAACCTGAAGGTGATTGGTTTCAATGTAGAGCTGCACCAGATTTAGCACTTTTGGGTTTTAGTAAATCAACCCAAGAGCAGTCTTAGTTTGTTTTCAGTTCATGCACTCATAATTGTACAGCTAATGGTAAGTTAAACTAATAAAATATCAATGTGTCTAAATCTCAACTCCAGGAATTAGAAAAAAATCTACCCTTGCAGTAAGCACTGCAAGGTTTAAATGCCACATATCTAGTAAAGGAAGAGGCATTCAGGCAATCTCTGGCATTGCCCTCTTATCTACAAAGCTTCAGTCTGTGGCCAGTGACCTCCCTCTCTCCCTTCACCAAAAAATGTATGATCTACCTTTCTATATACATGTCAGAAATCTCCCTGCTGAGCCTTGAATAACCTCATAAATGTACATGAAAAGCTTGAAAGTGAATGCAGGCAAGCTTGACTTAAGCCAAAATTTGTTAAAACAGTTAGCTTCTCATATCTCTAAAGTTACTAATTATTATGAGATTCGGTGTAACTTTTGCTTATGCATTTATACCATCAGCTCAGTTTAGGTTATGCGTAAATTCAAACATATACAGTATGTGTGCATGTATATACTTTTGAGATTAAATTGTGACCACTGCAGTGTCTGTTGCGCATACAATTTTATAATTCACCACATTTTTACCACCAAAGATTCAGTAGACACCATAATGCGTGGCAAATAACTGGCAAATAATAAAGTCAGATTTTTACACAGAACAAAAATTAAGACAAGCATCAGCTCATTAACATTTCAGTTCTTATTACAAAATGCAAGTGAATCTGACATCCATTTTAATCCTATTAAACCTAACAAGGATAACACACGTAAATCCAGAAAGTGAAGGAACACACAAAGTGATGAAGCGCAGAAGGTAAGCTTGTAGAACTGATGTGGTGTTACAACGACTAATCTGAAACTTGGATGAGTATCTACAGTACTGCAACCTAGGGGGTATCAGTTAGAGGTATGTGATGAATGCTTTGGAGAAAAATATTGTAGTGCCCAGTATCAGTAGCTAAATTTAGTGTTTTGATTAAATGAAGCAATGGCTTAAAGTGTGTGTAGGCAAACAATTAATTACACAAAATCAAATACATATGTTTGAACTGCTTTAGCAAATACATTGTTTGTAATTCTGCTCAGCCAGTTTTCTAATTCTGTTACATTACCAAACACCATAGCCATGCCTTGACTATTTACTTTTTTCCACTGCAGTTAAGTCAAGACCATGATAATATAGTGAAGATGCAGCTGCTTACTGCTGAGATTATCTCTGTGTTCTCTTCGAATCATACATTTATTAAACTCACATAAATGAACAAGACAGCAGGGTCTGATTTGCTTACAGTACTGCACCCTTTAATCAGAATGTTCCTGTGTAGGGGATTATAGGAGGCTAGTAGAGATGAGCGAAGAAATGAAAAATTCGATTCGACTGATTCGGCGAATTCGTGGACAATATTCGATTCGAGTCGAATAAATTCGCTGTGAATTTAACTTAAAAAAGGGTGTTTCTAGGCTTCAGAGAGACTTAATATTAGTGCAGAACACTGTACCTTTAATTTAAATGCCCTTGGAGTCTGCTGGGGAAGAGAAATAATACTGTCAGTCAGTATGACATGCAGATGAGTGCCGTCGATCTTAGAATCACCGCACACTTCACTCATTTGGGCAGTCACGGGGCCAAAACCAGAGTGTGGAGCCACAGTGTGGCGGTGGAGGCAGCAGCAATGGGAGGCCATACAGCACCCTATGACAAAAATGGAAACCACCAGCAGTGTGAGGAGACCTGAAAGTGGCACATGGCAGAGTGTGGCGATAGAGACAGCAGCAATGGGAGGCCGTACAGGGACCCATGACACACTCTGGACCTGGCAGCAGCATGAGGAGGCGGTACAGGGGCCCATGACAGATTACGGGCCTGGCAGCAGCATGAGGAGTCGGTACAGGGGCCCATGGCAGATTACGGGCCTGGCAGCAGCAATGGGAGGCCGTACAGGGACCCATGACACACTCTGGACCTGGCAGCAGCATGGGGAGGCGGTACAGGGGCCCATGACAGATTACGGGCCTGGCAGCAGCATGAGGAGTCGGTACGGGGGCCCATGACACACTCTGGACCTGGCAGCAGCATGAGGAGGCGGTACAGGGGCGCATGACAGATTACGAGCCTGGCAGCAGCAACTTGGACAGGAGGACGTTCAGCTTCTGCACCGTCGGGTGCGTGCTCGCAAACTGTTGTCTCTTGGAAACGGATTCCAAGAAAGACTGCTGACGGAATCCGTGAAGAGGAGTAGCAGGAGAAGGAGCATCTGAACGAGCGGAATATGCCAACAAGCGACAACAGTGGCCCATGACAGATTACGGGCCTGGCAGCAGCATGAGGAGTCGGTACGGGGGCCCATGGCAGATTACGGGCCTGGCAGCAGCTATGGGAGGCCCGTAATCTGCCAGCACCCTATGACAAAAAATGGAACCCACCAGCAGTGTGAGGAGACCTGAAAGTGGCACATGGCAGAGTGTGGCGATGGAGACAGCAGCAATGGGAGGCCGTACAGGGACCCATGAGAGACTCTGGACCTGGCAGCAGCATGAGGAGGCGGTATAGGGGCCCATGGCAGATTAGGGGCCTGGCAGCAGCTATGGGAGGCCCGTAATCTGCCAGCACCCTATGACAAAAAATGGAACACACCAGCAGTGTGAGGAGACCTGAAAGTGGCACATGGCAGAGTGTGGCGATGGAGGCAGCAGCAATGGGAGGCCGTACAGGGACCCATGAGAGACTCTGGACTTGGCAGCAGCATGAGGAGGCGGTATAGGGGCCTATGGCAGATTAGGGGCCTGGCAGCAGCTATGGGAGGCCCGTAATCTGCCAGCACCCTATGACAAAAAATGGAACACACCAGCAGTGTGAGGAGACCTGAAAGTGGCACATGTTTGGGGCATGATTCATGGCGGATTTAGTCAGTTGTGTCAGGAACTGGTGGTTTGAAATCCAGACTAATCCACGCCTGATTCATTTTCACAAACGTGAGTCTCTCCACACTTTGGGTGGACAGTCGTGTCCTCCGCGGAGTTGCAATACCTCCTGCCGCACTAAACACGCGCTCCGATGCCACGCTACTGGCCGGGCATGACAGCCTTTCAAGGGCAAATTCAGCTAGTTGGGGCCAAAGGTCAAGTTTCGTTGCCCAGTAGTCAAGGGGATTGTCTACCTCGGTTGGCAGGGTGCTGTCCAAGTAGGCCTAAGCCTGTTGTTTGAGGTCCTGCTCCAGGTCCACCTGATGCTGCTGCTGCTGCTGCGGCTGGTTAGTAGTTTCCTCACTGCGCTGGTGAAGAAAGCTACTCATCATCGACTGCAGACTGAGGCAGCCGCTGCTGGTGGAGCTGCCACTGCTCCTACCACCCCACCCCTCCCCTGCTGCCATGGCAGCGGAACACGAGCGCACAGGGCCCACAGTGTCTGAGGATGGACGTTGGCGCAGACAGGCAGAGACCAGCTGACTACATAGGTGTTTTTTATAGTACGTTATTTTGGCCTCCCTCTCAGCAGGTGTGAAAAAGGCCACCATTTTTGAACGGTAGCGAGGGTCCAACAAGGTGGACAGCCAAAAGTCATCCCTCTGTCTGATGGTTATTATTCGGCTGTCGCTACGCAAGCAACCGAGCATGCTATGGGCCATTTGTGCCAAGGAATGCGAGGGACTCCCTGCCTCCATCTCCACAGCATACTGCCACGGTGCGTCTAGGTCCTCTGTCTCCTCTTCCTCCTCCTCTACCAGATGCTCCTGCTCCTCCACTCCTGTCCGCTGAGTGGAAAAACCACCCATTTCACTCAATAATTCCTGAGCACCAATGTCCTCCTCTACCTCCTCCTCTTCTTCCAGTCCTGCCCCCACAGGGGCCATGTGGCGTTGAGATCTGTGCGCCACGTCTACCGCACCCTGACCAGCCATTGTTAACAGCATTTGTTCCAGGACGTGCAACAGAGGAATGACGTCGTTCATCCCATAGTCCTGCCGACTCACGAATAGCGTGGCCTCCTCAAAGGGCCTGAGCAAGCGCAGGTGTCACGCATGAGCTGCCAATGGCTGACATCTAAGTTACACAGGGAGTACCTTTATCTGCTTTTAACATCAGGAAATCTGTGATGGCCTTTTGCTGTTCGTAAAGGCGGTCTAACATATGTAGGGTTGAATTCCACCTTGTTGCAACGTCACAGCATGAGGAGTCGGTATAGGGGCCCATGGCAGATTAGGGGCCTGGCAGCAGTTATGGGAGGCCCATAATCTGCCAGCACCCTATGACAAAAAATGGAACACACCAGCAGTGTGAGGAGACCTGAAAGTGGCACATGGCAGAGTGTGGCGATGGAGACAGCAGCAATGGGAGGCCGTACAGGGACCATGACAGACTCTGGACTTGGCAGCAGCATGAGGAGGCGGTATATAGGGGCCCATGGCAGATTAGGGGCCTGGCAGCAGCTATGTGAGGCCCGTAATCTGCCTGCACCCTATGTCAAAAAATTTAACACACCAGCAGTGTGAAGAGACCTGAAAGTGGCACATGGCAGCAGAGTGTGGCGATGGAGACAGCAGCAATGGGAGGCCGTACAGGGACCCATGACAGACTCTGGACTTGGCAGCAGCATGAGGAGGCGGTATATAGGGGCCCATGGCAGATTAGGGGCCTGGCAGCAGCTATGGGAGGCCCGTAATCTGCCAGCACCCTATGTCAAAAAATTCTACACACCAGCAGTGTGTGAGGAGACCTGAAAGTGGCACATGGCAGAGTGTGGCGATGGAGACAGCAGCAATGGGAGGCCGTACAGGGACCCATGACAGACTCTGGACTTGGCAGCAGCATGAGGAGGCGGTATATAGGGGCCCATGGCAGATTAGGGGCCTGGCAGCAGCTATGGGAGGCCCGTAATCTGCCAGCACCCTATGTCAAAAAATTCAACACACCAGCAGTGTGTGAGGAGACCTGAAAGTGGCACATGGCAGAGTGTGGCGATGGAGAAAGCAGCAATGGGAGGCCGTACAGGGACCCATGAGAGACTCTGGACCTGGCAGCAGCATGAGGAGGCGGTATATAGGGGCCTATGGCAGATTAGGGGCCTGGCAGCAGCTATGTGAGGCCCGTAATCTGCCTGCACCCTATGTCAAAAAATTAAACACACCAGCAGTGTGAAGAGACCTGAAAGTGGCACATGGCAGAGTGTGGCGATGGAGACAGCAGCAATGGGAGGCCGTACAGGGACCATGACAGACTCTGGACTTGGCAGCAGCATGAGGAGGCGGTATATAGGGGCCCATGGCAGATTAGGGGCCTGGCAGCAGCTATGTGAGGCCCGTAATCTGCCTGCACCCTATGTCAAAAAATTTAACACACCAGCAGTGTGAAGAGACCTGAAAGTGGCACATGGCAGCAGAGTGTGGCGATGGAGACAGCAGCAATGGGAGGCCGTACAGGGACCCATGAGAGACTCTGGACTTGGCAGCAGCATGAGGAGGCGGTATATAGGGGCCCATGGCAGATTAGGGGCCTGGCAGCAGCTATGTGAGGCCCGTAATCTGCCTGCACCCTATGTCAAAAAATTAAACACACCAGCAGTGTGAAGAGACCTGAAAGTGGCACATGGCAGCAGAGTGTGGCGATGGAGACAGCAGCAATGGGAGGCCGTACAGGGACCATGACAGACTCTGGACTTGGCAGCAGCATGAGGAGGCGGTATATAGGGGCCCATGGCAGATTAGGGGCCTGGCAGCAGCTATGTGAGGCCCGTAATCTGCCTGCACCCTATGTCAAAAAATTTAACACACCAGCAGTGTGAAGAGACCTGAAAGTGGCACATGGCAGCAGAGTGTGGCGATGGAGACAGCAGCAATGGGAGGCCGTACAGGGACCCATGAGAGACTCTAGACTTGGCAGCAGCATGAGGAGGCGGTATATAGGGGCCCATGGCAGATTAGGGGCCTGGCAGCAGCTATGTGAGGCCCGTAATCTGCCTGCACCCTATGTCAAAAAATTAAACACACCAGCAGTGTGAAGAGACCTGAAAGTGGCACATGGCAGCAGAGTGTGGCGATGGAGACAGCAGCAATGGGAGGCCGTACAGGGACCATGACAGACTCTGGACTTGGCAGCAGCATGAGGAGGCGGTATATAGGGGCCCATGGCAGATTAGGGGCCTGGCAGCAGCTATGTGAGGCCCGTAATCTGCCTGCACCCTATGTCAAAAAATTTAACACACCAGCAGTGTGAAGAGACCTGAAAGTGGCACATGGCAGCAGAGTGTGGCGATGGAGACAGCAGCAATGGGAGGCCGTACAGGGACCATGACAGACTCTGGACTTGGCAGCAGCATGAGGAGGCGGTATATAGGGGCCCATGGCAGATTAGGGGCCTGGCAGCAGCTATGTGAGGCCCGTAATCTGCCTGCACCCTATGTCAAAAAATTTAACACACCAGCAGTGTGAAGAGACCTGAAAGTGGCACATGGCAGCAGAGTGTGGCGATGGAGACAGCAGCAATGGGAGGCCGTACAGGGACCCATGAGAGACTCTAGACTTGGCAGCAGCATGAGGAGGCGGTATATAGGGGCCCATGGCAGATTAGGGGCCTGGCAGCAGTTATGGGAGGCCCGTAATCTGCCTGCACCCTATGTCAAAAAATTAAACACACCAGCAGTGTGAAGAGACCTGAAAGTGGCACATGGCAGCAGAGTGTGGCGATGGAGACAGCAGCAATGGGAGGCCGTACAGGGACCATGACAGACTCTGGACTTGGCAGCAGCATGAGGAGGCGGTATATAGGGGCCCATGGCAGATTAGGGGCCTGGCAGCAGCTATGTGAGGCCCGTAATCTGCCTGCACCCTATGTCAAAAAATTTAACACACCAGCAGTGTGAAGAGACCTGAAAGTGGCACATGGCAGCAGAGTGTGGCGATGGAGACAGCAGCAATGGGAGGCCGTACAGGGACCCATGAGAGACTCTAGACTTGGCAGCAGCATGAGGAGGCGGTATATAGGGGCCCATGGCAGATTAGGGGCCTGGCAGCAGCTATGTGAGGCCCGTAATCTGCCTGCACCCTATGTCAAAAAATTTAACACACCAGCAGTGTGAAGAGACCTGAAAGTGGCACATGGCAGCAGAGTGTGGCGATGGAGACAGCAGCAATGGGAGGCCGTACAGGGACCATGACAGACTCTGGACTTGGCAGCAGCATGAGGAGGCGGTATATAGGGGCCCATGGCAGATTAGGGGCCTGGCAGCAGCTATGTGAGGCCCGTAATCTGCCTGCACCCTATGTCAAAAAATTTAACACACCAGCAGTGTGAAGAGACCTGAAAGTGGCACATGGCAGCAGAGTGTGGCGATGGAGACAGCAGCAATGGGAGGCCGTACAGGGACCCATGAGAGACTCTAGACTTGGCAGCAGCATGAGGAGGCGGTATATAGGGGCCCATGGCAGATTAGGGGCCTGGCAGCAGCTATGTGAGGCCCGTAATCTGCCTGCACCCTATGTCAAAAAATTAAACACACCAGCAGTGTGAAGAGACCTGAAAGTGGCACATGGCAGCAGAGTGTGGCGATGGAGACAGCAGCAATGGGAGGCCGTACAGGGACCATGACAGACTCTGGACTTGGCAGCAGCATGAGGAGGCGGTATATAGGGGCCCATGGCAGATTAGGGGCCTGGCAGCAGCTATGTGAGGCCCGTAATCTGCCTGCACCCTATGTCAAAAAATTTAACACACCAGCAGTGTGAAGAGACCTGAAAGTGGCACATGGCAGCAGAGTGTGGCGATGGAGACAGCAGCAATGGGAGGCCGTACAGGGACCCATGAGAGACTCTGGACTTGGCAGCAGCATGAGGAGGCGGTATATAGGGGCCCATGGCAGATTAGGGGCCTGGCAGCAGCTATGTGAGGCCCGTAATCTGCCTGCACCCTATGTCAAAAAATTAAACACACCAGCAGTGTGAAGAGACCTGAAAGTGGCACATGGCAGCAGAGTGTGGCGATGGAGACAGCAGCAATGGGAGGCCGTACAGGGACCATGACAGACTCTGGACTTGGCAGCAGCATGAGGAGGCGGTATATAGGGGCCCATGGCAGATTAGGGGCCTGGCAGCAGCTATGTGAGGCCCGTAATCTGCCTGCACCCTATGTCAAAAAATTTAACACACCAGCAGTGTGAAGAGACCTGAAAGTGGCACATGGCAGCAGAGTGTGGCGATGGAGACAGCAGCAATGGGAGGCCATACAGGGACCCATGAGAGACTCTGGACTTGGCAGCAGCATGAGGAGGCGGTATATAGGGGCCCATGGCAGATTAGGGGCCTGGCAGCAGCTATGTGAGGCCCGTAATCTGCCTGCACCCTATGTCAAAAAATTAAACACACCAGCAGTGTGAAGAGACCTGAAAGTGGCACATGGCAGCAGAGTGTGGCGATGGAGACAGCAGCAATGGGAGGCCGTACAGGGACCCATGAGAGACTCTGGACTTGGCAGCAGCATGAGGAGGCGGTATATAGGGGCCCATGGCAGATTAGGGGCCTGGCAGCAGCTATGTGAGGCCCGTAATCTGCCTGCACCCTATGTCAAAAAATTAAACACACCAGCAGTGTGAAGAGACCTGAAAGTGGCACATGGCAGCAGAGTGTGGCGATGGAGACAGCAGCAATGGGAGGCCGTACAGGGACCCATGAGAGACTCTGGACTTGGCAGCAGCATGAGGAGGCGGTATATAGGGGCCCATGGCAGATTAGGGGCCTGGCAGCAGCTATGTGAGGCCCGTAATCTGCCTGCACCCTATGTCAAAAAATTTAACACACCAGCAGTGTGAAGAGACCTGAAAGTGGCACATGGCAGCAGAGTGTGGCGATGGAGACAGCAGCAATGGGAGGCCGTACAGGGACCCATGAGAGACTCTGGACTTGGCAGCAGCATGAGGAGGCGGTATATAGGGGCCCATGGCAGATTAGGGGCCTGGCAGCAGCTATGTGAGGCCCGTAATCTGCCTGCACCCTATGTCAAAAAATTTAACACACCAGCAGTGTGAAGAGACCTGAAAGTGGCACATGGCAGCAGAGTGTGGCGATGGAGACAGCAGCAATGGGAGGCCGTACAGGGACCCATGAGAGACTCTGGACCTGGCAGCAGCAGGAGGAGGTGGTATATAGGGGCCTATGGCAGATTAGGGGCCTGGCAGCAGCTATAGGAGGCCCGTAATCTGCCAGCACCCTATGTCAAAAAATTCAACACACCAGCAGTGTGAGGAGACCTGAAAGTGGCACATGTTTGAGGCATGATTCATGGCGGATTTAGTCAGTTGTGTCAGGAACTGGTGGTTTGAAATCCAGACTAATCCACGCCTGATTCATTTTCACAAACGTGAGTCTCTCCACACTTTGGGTGGACAGTCGTGTCCTCCGCGGAGTTACAATACCTCCTGCCGCACTAAACACGCGCTCCGATGCCACGCTACTGGCCGGGCATGACAGCCTTTCAAGGGCAAATTCAGCTAGTTGGGGCCAAAGGTCAAGTTTCGTTGCCCAGTAGTCAAGGGGATTGTCTACCTCGGTTGGCAGGGTGCTGTCCAAGTAGGCCCAAGCCTGTTGTTTGAGCTCCTGCTCCAGGTCCACCTGATGCTGCTGCTGCTGCTGCGGCTGGTTAGTAGTTTCCTCACTGCGCTGGTGAAGAAAGCTACTCATCATCGACTGCAGACTGAGGCAGCCGCTGCTGGTGGAGCTGCCACTGCTCCTACCACCCCACCCCTCCCCTGCTGCCATGCCAGCGGAACGCGAGCGCACAGGGCCCACAGTGTCTGAGGATGGACGATGGCGCACAAAGGCAGAGACCAACTGACTACATAGGTGGTTTTTATAGTACGTAATTTTGGCCTCCCTCTCAGCAGGTGTGAAAAAGGCCACCATTTTGGACCGGTAGCGAGGGTCCAACAAGGTGGACAGCCAAAAGTCATCCCTCTGTCTGATGGTTATTATTCGGCTGTCGCTACGCAAGCAACCGAGCATGCTATGGGCCATTTGTGCCAAGGAATGCGAGGGACTCCCTGCCTCCATCTCCACAGCATACTGCCACGGTGCGTCTGGGTCCTCTGTCTCCTCCTCCTCCTCCTCTACCAGATGCTCCTGCTCCTCCACTCCTGTCCGCTGAGTGGAAAAACCACCCATTTCACTCAATAATTCCTGAGCACAAATGTCCTCCTCTACCTCCTCCTCTTCTTCCTGTCCTGCCCCCACAGGGGTCATGTGGCGTTGAGATCTGTGCGCCACGTCTACCGCACCCTGACCAGCCATTGTTAACAGCATTTGTTCCAGGACGTGCAACAGAGGAATGACGTCGTTCATCCCATAGTCCTGCCGACTCACGAATAGCGTGGCCTCCTCAAAGGGCCTGAGCAAGCGGCAGGTGTCACGCATGAGCTGCCAATGGCTGACATCTAAGTTACACAGGGGAGTACCTTTATCCGCTTGTAACATCAGGAAATCGGTGATGGCCTTTCGCTGCTCGTAAAGGCGGTCTAACATGTGTAGGGTTGAATTCCACCTTGTTGCAACGTCGCAGATCAGGCGATGCTGTGGAATTCCGTTCTGCCGCTGCAGCTCAATGAGGGTGTTCTTTGCGGTGTAGGAATGGCTGAAATGCATGCACAGTTTACGTGACATTTTAAGGATGTCTTGCAGTGGCATGGTGGATTTTAGGAACCGCTTGACAACCAGATTGAACACGTGAGCCATGCATGGCGCATGGCACAACCTTCCTTGACGCAGAGCAGACACCATGTTCTTTCCGTTGTCAGTCAACATGGTTCCGATTTTTAGTTTGCGCGGAGACAGCCATCTGTCGATTTCTCTGTTCATTACACTCAGCAGTTCCTCCCCTGTGTGACTACGTTCGCCAAGGCATACCAGGTGCAGCACAGCGTGACACCGTTGCGCCCTGCACATGTGATATGCCGGTCGGGTAATGGGACTTGGCACGGGGGTGGCGGCTGAGGACACGGCGGAAAAAGAGGTGGTAGAGGCGGACATGCTTGCTGGACCAAGGACGTGCAAACGTGGAGGCAAAAGCGTCGTGACCTGTCCAAGTTGCTGGTGCGGCTGTGCCGGCACCACGTTCACCCAGTGGGCCGTAAATGACATGTACTGTCCCTGACCGTAGTTACAGCTCCACACGTCGGCGCTGCCGTGCACTTTGGCAGAGACCGACATGCTCAAAGACTGGCCCACCATCTCTTCTACATGTGAATGCAGGGCTGGCACTGCCTTTTGGGCAAAGAAATGACGGCTTGGCACTCTCCACCGCGGCGCGGCACAAGCCATCATTTCTCGGAAAGGTGCTGAGTCCACCAGTTGGAAAGGGAGGGACTGCAGCACCAGCAACTTGGACAGGAGGACGTTCAGCTTTTGCACCGTCGGGTGCGTGCTCGCAAACTGTTGTCTCTTGGATACGGATTCCAAGAAAGACTGTTGACGGAATCCGAGAAGAGGAGTAGCAGGAGAAGGAGCATCTGAACGAGCGGAAGATGCCAATGAGCGACAACTCCCCTCAGCAGAGGTGTTGGAGCCTTGACTGGCTGATAGAGGGCGATTGACGACGTCGGGTGACGGAGCAAGTAACGGAGCGGGTGATGGAGCGGGGGCTGGGGCAGGCAGAACCGCCGTATGTTTATCACGGTTTTCCCAGGCCACCGAATGGTGACGCTGCATATGCTGACGCAACGCTGTAGTCCCAACATGGGCCCCCTGGCCACGCTTGCATTTCTGGCCACATAGTCGACATACGGCTACGTTTACTTCCTCGGGCGGCTTGAGGAAAAATTGCCACACCACCGAGTAGGAAACTTTGCCCCCGCTACTCTTCACTGGCTGACTGCTACTTCCTCCGTGCGCACCGGCACCACTACTGGCCGTGGTGGTAGGCTGCAGTGGAGCTGGTGCTCTACTCCGTGGACGTTTGGCTCCACTGACACTGATGCGACCCTGCTGCTGTCTCCTGGGCAACCCACCGACTGTTTTGCTCGCTGCCAAGCTGCCACCCTCTTCTCCTGATGATGCGGAAGAAATTGCCTGATGACGACGAGGCTGCCAAGTGCGATCAACCTCCTCATCATCAAGTAGGGTCTCCGCCTCACTACTAGCCCCCTCGGCTGCGTCTGGGTCAGGAGACAGACCTGTCTCTAGACCGGCTACCGAGCCACTCTCCTCGCCAGTACTTGTTCGCTTGGCTGCTGAAAAGGCCGATGTCTCCCCCCGTTCCTGACCGCCCTCTGTTAGCTCTTCCTCACTGTACAGTGGGGCTGAGCCCACAGCATGCGATACTTCGCTTGGTGAGGGAACAGCAAAGGACAGGGGCAGGTAGAGGACACGTGATTTCAGTGGGCTTGGTCCCGGGCCATGCCAACTAACGGTTGTGTCTGACGTACCCACCGACCGTTGGCTGTAGGTGTCAGAGGTGACCTGGGAAGAGGAAGACGACCGAGCCAACCAATCAATGACGGCAGGGTTGTCGGTGGAGACACGACCGCTGGATGACACCGGGAGCACTGGCCTCTGGCTGCGAATACTGCTGCCTCGACCCCTTCCTCTGCTGCCACGTCTGCTCGCTCCTAAAACATTGCCTCCTCTGCCACTCCTCTGCATGTTGTCTGACATACTATTTAATTCAACGATTAGGTGTCCCTGAGTAACAATTCTCTGGCACTCAGTAACAATTCTGTCTGTCCCTGAGTATGAATTCTGTGGCCCTGAGTAACAATTCTGTGTCTGTGCGAGTAACAATTCTGTGTCTGTGCGAGTAACAATTCTGTGTCTGTGCAAGTAACAATTTTGTGTCTGTGCGAGTAACAATTCTCTGGCACTCAGTAACAATTCTGTCTGTCCCTGAGTAACAATTCTCTGGCACTCAGTAACAATTCTGTCTGTCCCTGAGTAACAATTCTCTGGCACTCAGTAACAATTCTGTCTGTCCCTGAGTATGAATTCTGTGGCCCTGAGTAACAATTCTGTGTCTGCGCGAGTAACAATTCTGTGTCTGTGCAAGTAACAATTTTGTGTCTGTGCGAGTAACAATTCTCTGGCACTCAGTAACAATTCTGTCTGTCCCTGAGTAACAATTCTCTGGCACTCAGTAACAATTCTGTCTGTCCCTGAGTAACAATTCTCTGGCACTCAGTAACAATTCTGTCTGTCCCTGAGTAACAATTCTCTGGCACTCAGTAACAATTCTGTCTGTCCCTGAGTAACAATTCTCTGGCGCTCAGTAACAATTCTGTCTGTCCCTGAGTATGAATTCTGTGGCCCTGAGTAACAATTCTGTGTCTGTGCGAGTAACAATTCTGTGTCTGTGCAAGTAACAATTTTGTGTCTGTGCGAGTAACAATTCTCTGGCACTCAGTAACAATTCTGTCTGTCCCTGAGTAACAATTCTCTGGCACTCAGTAACAATTCTGTCTGTCCCTGAGTAACAATTCTCTGGCACTCAGTAACAATTCTGTCTGTCCCTGAGTATGAATTCTGTGGCCCTGAGTAACAATTCTGTGTCTGCGCGAGTAACAATTCTGTGTCTGTGCAAGTAACAATTTTGTGTCTGTGCGAGTAACAATTCTCTGGCACTCAGTAACAATTCTGTCTGTCCCTGAGTAACAATTCTCTGGCACTCAGTAACAATTCTGTCTGTCCCTGAGTAACAATTCTCTGGCACTCAGTAACAATTCTGTCTGTCCCTGAGTATGAATTCTGTGGCCCTGAGTAACAATTCTGTGTCTGCGCGAGTAACAATTCTGTGTCTGTGCAAGTAACAATTTTGTGTCTGTGCGAGTAACAATTCTCTGGCACTCAGTAACAATTCTGTCTGTCCCTGAGTAACAATTCTCTGGCACTCAGTAACAATTCTGTCTGTCCCTGAGTAACAATTCTCTGGCACTCAGTAACAATTCTGTCTGTCCCTGAGTAACAATTCTCTGGCACTCAGTAACAATTCTGTCTGTCCCTGAGTAACAATTCTCTGGCGCTCAGTAACAATTCTGTCTGTCCCTGAGTATGAATTCTGTGGCCCTGAGTAACAATTCTGTGTCTGTGCGAGTAACAATTCTGTGTCTGTGCAAGTAACAATTTTGTGTCTGTGCGAGTAACAATTCTCTGGCACTCAGTAACAATTCTGTCTGTCCCTGAGTAACAATTCTCTGGCACTCAGTAACAATTCTGTCTGTCCCTGAGTAACAATTCTCTGGCACTCAGTAACAATTCTGTCTGTCCCTGAGTATGAATTCTGTGGCCCTGAGTAACAATTCTGTGTCTGCGCGAGTAACAATTCTGTGTCTGTGCAAGTAACAATTTTGTGTCTGTGCGAGTAACAATTCTCTGGCACTCAGTAACAATTCTGTCTGTCCCTGAGTAACAATTCTCTGGCACTCAGTAACAATTCTGTCTGTCCCTGAGTAACAATTCTCTGGCACTCAGTAACAATTCTGTCTGTCCCTGAGTATGAATTCTGTGGCCCTGAGTAACAATTCTGTGTCTGCGCGAGTAACAATTCTGTGTCTGTGCAAGTAACAATTTTGTGTCTGTGCGAGTAACAATTCTCTGGCACTCAGTAACAATTCTGTCTGTCCCTGAGTAACAATTCTCTGGCACTCAGTAACAATTCTGTCTGTCCCTGAGTAACAATTCTCTGGCACTCAGTAACAATTCTGTCTGTCCCTGAGTATGAATTCTGTGGCCCTGAGTAACAATTCTGTGTCTGTGCGAGTAACAATTCTGTGTCTGTGCAAGTAACAATTTTGTGTCTGTGCGAGTAACAATTCTCTGGCACTCAGTAACAATTCTGTCTGTCCCTGAGTAACAATTCTCTGGCACTCAGTAACAATTCTGTCTGTCCCTGAGTAACAATTCTCTGGCACTCAGTAACAATTCTGTCTGTCCCTGAGTAACAATTCTCTGGCACTCAGTAACAATTCTGTCTGTCCCTGAGTAACAATTCTCTGGCGCTCAGTAACAATTCTGTCTGTCCCTGAGTATGAATTCTGTGGCCCTGAGTAACAATTCTGTGTCTGTGCGAGTAACAATTCTGTGTCTGTGCAAGTAACAATTTTGTGTCTGTGCGAGTAACAATTCTCTGGCACTCAGTAACAATTCTGTCTGTCCCTGAGTAACAATTCTCTGGCACTCAGTAACAATTCTGTCTGTCCCTGAGTAACAATTCTCTGGCACTCAGTAACAATTCTGTCTGTCCCTGAGTATGAATTCTGTGGCCCTGAGTAACAATTCTGTGTCTGCGCGAGTAACAATTCTGTGTCTGTGCAAGTAACAATTTTGTGTCTGTGCGAGTAACAATTCTCTGGCACTCAGTAACAATTCTGTCTGTCCCTGAGTAACAATTCTCTGGCACTCAGTAACAATTCTGTCTGTCCCTGAGTAACAATTCTCTGGCACTCAGTAACAATTCTGTCTGTCCCTGAGTATGAATTCTGTGGCCCTGAGTAACAATTCTGTGTCTGTGCGAGTAACAATTCTGTGTCTGTGCAAGTAACAATTTTGTGTCTGTGCGAGTAACAATTCTCTGGCACTCAGTAACAATTCTGTCTGTCCCTGAGTAACAATTCTCTGGCACTCAGTAACAATTCTGTCTGTCCCTGAGTAACAATTCTCTGGCACTCAGTAACAATTCTGTCTGTCCCTGAGTAACAATTCTCTGGCACTCAGTAACAATTCTGTCTGTCCCTGAGTAACAATTCTCTGGCGCTCAGTAACAATTCTGTCTGTCCCTGAGTATGAATTCTGTGGCCCTGAGTAACAATTCTGTGTCTGTGCGAGTAACAATTCTGTGTCTGTGCAAGTAACAATTTTGTGTCTGTGCGAGTAACAATTCTCTGGCACTCAGTAACAATTCTGTCTGTCCCTGAGTAACAATTCTCTGGCACTCAGTAACAATTCTGTCTGTCCCTGAGTAACAATTCTCTGGCACTCAGTAACAATTCTGTCTGTCCCTGAGTATGAATTCTGTGGCCCTGAGTAACAATTCTGTGTCTGCGCGAGTAACAATTCTGTGTCTGTGCAAGTAACAATTTTGTGTCTGTGCGAGTAACAATTCTCTGGCACTCAGTAACAATTCTGTCTGTCCCTGAGTAACAATTCTCTGGCACTCAGTAACAATTCTGTCTGTCCCTGAGTAACAATTCTCTGGCACTCAGTAACAATTCTGTCTGTCCCTGAGTATGAATTCTGTGGCCCTGAGTAACAATTCTGTGTCTGTGCGAGTAACAATTCTGTGTCTGTGCAAGTAACAATTTTGTGTCTGTGCGAGTAACAATTCTCTGGCACTCAGTAACAATTCTGTCTGTCCCTGAGTAACAATTCTCTGGCACTCAGTAACAATTCTGTCTGTCCCTGAGTAACAATTCTCTGGCACTCAGTAACAATTCTGTCTGTCCCTGAGTAACAATTCTCTGGCACTCAGTAACAATTCTGTCTGTCCCTGAGTAACAATTCTCTGGCGCTCAGTAACAATTCTGTCTGTCCCTGAGTATGAATTCTGTGGCCCTGAGTAACAATTCTGTGTCTGTGCGAGTAACAATTCTGTGTCTGTGCAAGTAACAATTTTGTGTCTGTGCGAGTAACAATTCTCTGGCACTCAGTAACAATTCTGTCTGTCCCTGAGTAACAATTCTCTGGCACTCAGTAACAATTCTGTCTGTCCCTGAGTAACAATTCTCTGGCACTCAGTAACAATTCTGTCTGTCCCTGAGTATGAATTCTGTGGCCCTGAGTAACAATTCTGTGTCTGCGCGAGTAACAATTCTGTGTCTGTGCAAGTAACAATTTTGTGTCTGTGCGAGTAACAATTCTCTGGCACTCAGTAACAATTCTGTCTGTCCCTGAGTAACAATTCTCTGGCACTCAGTAACAATTCTGTCTGTCCCTGAGTAACAATTCTCTGGCACTCAGTAACAATTCTGTCTGTCCCTGAGTAACAATTCTCTGGCACTCAGTAACAATTCTGTCTGTCCCTGAGTAACAATTCTCTGGCACTCAGTAACAATTCTGTCTGTCCCTGAGTAACAATTCTCTGGCACTCAGTAACAATTCTGTCTGTCCCTGAGTAACAATTCTGTCTGTCCCTGAGAATGAATTCTGTGGCCCTGAGTAAGAATTCTCTGGCACTCAGTAACAATTCTGTCTGTCCCTGAGTAACAATTCTCTGGCACTCAGTAACAATTCTGTCTGTCCCTGAGTAAAAATTCTGTGGCCCTAATAACGTTTCTGTGGCCCTAAGTAACAATTCTCTGGCACTGAGTAACAATTCTGTCTGTCCCTGAGTATGAATTCTGTGGCCCTAACTAGCGTTTCTTTGTCCCTAAATAACGATTCTGTGGCCCTCATTAACAAGTCTGTGTCCCTGAGTAATGGTTCTCTGTCCCTAAGTAACTTCTCTCTGTCCCCAATTCTCGTTTCTGTGGCCCTAACTCTGTCCCTGTCCCTAGTACAGAGCGGTCTGCCTCTGTTCAATGACTGCAGGCAAATGAAGATTTCCAAAATGGCCGCTATATATACCTCGACCATTACACAGTGCTGGCTGGCTGGCTGCTGATTGGCTGATGCGATCACATGTCGTTGAGGAATGCATTATGGGGCAGCGCGCCTTGTCTGCGCGCCTTCCCCGACATCCCCGCTCCGTCGCCGCACATGTCAGCCGCCATTTTCGGAAAAATTTCGATTCGCGCGTCCGAATTAGGCTGTTTTTCGGATTCGGCACGAATCGAAATTTTTCCGATATTCGACTCGAATTCCACTTCGGATACTTCGATTCGCTCATCTCTAGAGGCTAGTACAAAACAAATTTTGGTACAGTTTAAAAAAAAAAAATCGAGGTGTATATTTATCTAATTTAATTTTTGACTAATGTTTGCTCTAGATTTACATAAACATTCTTTGGTAAACATTAATCATACTATAAACCAAATTTGTGATACTTGTCCCAAGATCCTTCTAAGATTCACCCAGAGAAAAAAAAACATTCTCTTACATCTGACAACATCTGTTCTTCAATAGAGAAAGATCTTACTATAACAGTCACTGTATGTAAGAAAAAGGTGAATGTTATCTTCCTTGCACAATCATTTTTTTAAATTAAAACTTAGCTACCCTGAGATGTCAAATTATTGAATTATTGCAAATAATTTAATCATTACACAAAAAATGCAATGATTGTAACAGGGGCGGACTGACCATTTGGAAACTCGGGCACTGCCCGAGGGCCCGGGGTCAGTAGGGGGCCCCATGAGATGCCCCTGGTACCTTTATCATAGGCTTTTTTGAGTTTGGGCAAGGACAAAGGGGCCTCATGATCCCCTATTGCCCAGGGGCCCCATGAGTTGTCAGTCCGCCCCTGGATTGTAATATTCTTTCAAGCAAGAAAATCCATACTGCGCAATTTATTTTTATTACAGGTACTTATATAGTGCTGTCACTTTACACAGCACTTTACATATATACTATATGTATTGTAAATTCAGTCCCTAACCCTTAAGAAGCTTACAATCTAAGGTCCTTAACTCACACATACATACACATACTAGGGCCAATTTAGACAAGAGACAATTAACCTACCAGCATGAATTTGGAGTGTGGGAGGAAACCAGAGTACCCACAGGAAAACCACAGGGAGAACATGCAAACTTCAGGTAGGTAGTGCCGTGGTTCGGATTCGAACCGACAACCCTAGTACCACCAGGATGCGCTAGCTATTTAGCAGAAAAAACAAAAGAAAAAGAGTGCAACCTATGTATAATCTAACGGTACCTAAAAACATCAATATGAAGCAAAACACTTGTATATAAATACCATACAGATGGAACCCAATAGGGTTATAGAGATGAGAAAATTAAATAATTAGGGGATGTTCTGTCAAACAATCACTGACAGGTGTGAGGCCAACCATATTGTTGTAGTCCTGCTCACTTATGGCAGCCTTTCACTGGATTGAAACTTGGGCCCAGAAGGATACATGTAAGAAAACAGAGGAGAAAGGCACCCCTAAGTGTAAACTGTAAAAACTTGATTTATTGCACATGAAGGACGGCAACTTATAGGAGGGTAGATAAAAAAGGCACTTCAATATCCATCAATGGGGTTTTAGCCTCGGTGAACAGAATTGTGTGCAATCCAGGATGATGATCTGTCAGAGTCAGACATGAGCGGCCGGCAAGATAGAGGAGGTCTGGCATCGAGGCTTGGAACGCACCGTGGAACACAGCGTGTGCATGATGACTTCACCAGGCTTCGTAGCGACACATTTCCTGAGCATGCGCTGTGAGATGGCAGTCCTACTGAGCTTCTCTCAAGTTTCTCTGCAAACTTAGTGTATGACCCTACTTCAATGCCAGAGAGCTACAGTCGCAAAGACAAGGTGCTTGCACTTGGAGTGTAAATACAGTGGGGATCGAAATTTGGGCACCCCAGCTAAAAATTTGTATTAATGTGCATAAAGAAGCCAAGGAAAGATGGAAAAATCTCCAAAAGGCATCAACTTACAGATTAGACATTCTTATAATATGTCAACAAAAGTTAGATTTTATTTCCATCATTTACACTTTCAAAATAAGAGAAAACGAAAAAATGGCGTCTGCAAAAGTTTGGGCACCCTGCAGAATTTATAGCATGCACTGCCCCCTTTGCAAAGCTGAGACCTGCCAGTGTCATGGATTGTTCTCAATCATCGTCTGGGAAGACCAGGTGATGTCAATCTCAAAGGTTTTAAATGCCCAGACTCATCTGACCTTGCCCCAACAATCAGCACCATGGGTTCTTCTAAGCAGTTGTCTAGAAAACTGAAACTGAAAATAGTTGACGCTCACAAACCTGGAGAAGGCTATAAGAAGATAGCAAAGCGTTTTCAGATGTCAATATCCTCTGTTTGGAATGTAATTAAGAAATGACAGTCATCAGGAACAGTGGAAGTTAAAGCAAGATCTGGAAGACCAAGAAAAATATCAGACAGAACAGCTCGCAGGATTGTGAGAAAAACAATTCAAAACCCACGTTTGACTGAACGATCCCTCCAGAAAGATCTGGCAGACACTGGAGTTGTGGTACATTATTCCACTATAAAGAGATACTTGTACAAATATGGTCTTCATGGAAGAGTCATCAGAAGAAAACCTCTTCTACGTCCTCACCACAAAAATCATCGTTTGAACTTTGCAAATGAACATATAGACAAGCCTGATGCATTTTGGAAACAAGTTCTGTGGACCGATGAGGTTAAAATGGAACTTTTTGGCCGGAATGAGCAAAGGTACGTTTGGAGAAGAAGGGGCACAGAATTTAATGAAAATAACTTCTGTCCAACTGTTAAGCATGGGGTTGGATCAATCATGCTTTGGGGTTGTGTTGTAGCCAGTGGCACAGGGAACATCTCACGAGTAGAAGGAAAAATGGATTCAATAAAATTTTATTAAAAAATTAAATGGATAATGATCCTAAACACACCTCGAAATCCACGGGGGATTACATCAAAAGGCGTAAACTGAAGGTTTTGCCATGGCCTTCACAATCTCCTGACCTCAACATAATTGAAAATCTATGGATAGACCTTAAAAGAGCAGTGTGTGATAGACAGCCAAGAAATCTCAAAGAACTGGAAGACTTTTGTAAGGAAGAATGGGCAAAGATGCCTCAAACAAGAATTGAAAGACTCTTGGCTGGCTACAAAAAGTGTTTACAAGCTGTGATACTTGCCAAAGGGGGCAGTACAAGATATTAACTCTGCAGGGTGCCCAAACTTTTGCAGACGCCATTTTTTGTTTTCTGTTATTTTGAAAGTGTAAATGATGGAAATAAAATCTAACTTTTGTTGACATATTCTAAGAATGTCTAATCTGTAATTCGATGCCTTTTGGAGATTTTTCCATCTTTCCTTGGCTTCTTTATGCACATTAATACAAATTTTTAGCTGGGGTGCCCAAACTTTCGATCCCCACTGTATAGGTAAAATCAAAAATGTTCTCTGTAACATAGTTTATTTATCTGCGGTATAATCCTGCCTGTAGATCCATTATTTTTTTCACTTCTTGTAATAGGGTGGCAATAATGTTCATTTTGCAGTAACAGGGTAGTCTTAGGATGAAGTTTTATTAAAAGAGAAATGCGGGATTAAAAAAAAAATACTCACATGTGTTGTTGCAGCATGCTTTAAGACTGAATAAGGGATCACAGATCGCTCAGTTCTCGGACTTTACCGAGCAGAGAGCAGTGACTGTCAGTCACTGCTCTCTGATATGCTGCTCCAGCACTCACTAGAGTGCTGGACTCTATTAAAATATCAAAAATTTAAGCTAAAAACATTACAGCACGAGAGCACAAACAGGTAGGAAGGTTGATGCGTTCCACACACAAGGAGCTTAGTCATAGCAAGGAGCAGCTGACAAAATCAAAATGAAATACCTACATCTTTGATCAAATGCAAATCAGGTATGTCAGTTGTCCATAACTTAATACTAAACATAGAAAAATTTCACAAAGAAAAAAATGTAAACGAAAATAAAAAAAAATAAAAATAAAGTTGCAAAAGCAGCATAATTGACAGAAATAAAAAAAATCAACAAAAAAGTATACAAATTATCAAAACAAATACATAGAAAAAGAAAAATGAAAGTTATCAAAATAAATAAAAAAAATACCAATAAAACCAATAATGACAAAAAACACATCTCCCCCTTCTCTACCACCTGAATGGTTAGGAAACTTATTAAAATGTCAGACCACATGTTAGACCACATATTGATATTATAAAGATGATTGTGCAAACGATCTCCTAAATGTCTGGTGGTCCTTCCCACATATTGGACACAGCAAATCCTGTAAGTTTTCGAGTAAATGTGTATTAAAAAAAAAGCATTAATCCTCAGACTTTTACCGTTAGCCGTGGAACTTACAGTATCACTGTCCAATACTGTATGTGGGAGAAACAAGGGCAATTAACAACCTAATCTAGAGTGGGTGACTGGGGACAAAGAAAAGGCAAGTTTATTAAATACCTTCTTCAGCTCTGTGTATAGAAAGGAGCATGGGGGAGCTCTTGTCCATAATGGGCACGGTATTGACACAGCTCCAGATGATCCACATTGGCTCACAATTGGTATGATCCAAAAATATTTAGACAGAATAAAGCACCTGGGCCGGATGGCATACACTCACGGGTCCTTAAAGAATTGAGCTCTGTCATTTTAAAGCCATTGTTTCTAATTTTTAGGGACTCTTTAATGACTGGTATATTACCACTGGATTGGTGTAAAGGCCAATGTGGTGCCAATATTTAAAATGTCTGTCTTCAAAATCTGTACCAAGTAATTATAGACCTGTTAGTTTAACTTCTATAGTTTGGAAGATACTGGAGAGTTTAATAAAAGACCACATAGATGAGTTCTTGCTGGAAAAAAAACATTTTAAACAACCGACAGCATAGATTCATGAAAGACAGAAGTTGTCAAACAAATCTGATTTATTTTTATGAGGAGGTGAGCAAAACCTTGGACAGAGGGGTGGTGGTGGACGTGGTATACTTGGATTTTGCAAAATTGTTTGACACAGTTCCCCACACATGTGAAAGGTAAGGTCTACAGGCTTGGAAAAATCCATATGTAAATGGATAGAAAACTGGCTAAAAGATAGTATTCAAAGAGTAGTGGTTAATGATTCATACTCTGAATGGTCTAGGGTTGTCAGTGGTGTACCCCAAGGTTCAGTGTTGGGACCCTTACTTTTTAATATATTTATAAACGATATAGGGTCTGGGATTAAAAATACCATTTCAGTCTTTGCAGATGACACCAAGTTGTGCAGTGGTATAATGTCCTAACAGAATGTCTTCAACTTACAAGTCAACCTCAATGCACTGTTTAATTGGGCAACTATGTGGCAAATGAGGTTTAATGTTGATAAATTTAAGGTAATGCACTTGGGGGCTAAGCATATGCATGCATCATACATACTGGGGGGGTACAATTGGGGGAATCAATGGTGGAGAAGGATCTGGGGGTTCTGGTAGATCACAAGCTTAATAATGGCATGCAATGCTAAGCTTCGGTTTCTAACGCAAGAAAAATCCTCTCTTGTATTAAAAGTGGTATAGACTCCAGAGAGAGATATATCATATTACCCCTGTACAAATCATTAGTAAGACCTCATCTTGAATATGCAGTTCAGTTTTGGGCACCAATTCACAAAAAGAACATTGGGGAACTGGAGAAAGTACAGAGAAGGGCAACCAAACAGATAAGAGGCATGGAGGAGCTCAGCTATGAGGAAAGATTAGAGGAACTGAATTTATTCTCTCTTGAGAAGAGGAGATTAAGGGGGCACTCTTTACGTCTGGAGGAAAAGAAATTTAATCTCCAAACACAGAAAGGTTTCTTCACAGTGAGAGCTGTGAAAATGTGGAATAGACTCCCTTCAAGAGTTGGTTCTGGCCAGCTCAGTGTATTGCTTTAAAAAAGGCCTGGATTCTTTCCTAAATACACAGAATATAACTGGTTACTAACATTTATAGATAAAGTTGATCCAGGGAATATCCGATTGCCTCTTGGGGGATCAGGGAGGATTTTTTTTCCTTGCAGGAGCAAATTGGATTGTGCTTTGCTGGGTTTTTTTGCCTTCCTCTGGATCAACTGTGGGTATAGGATTATAACTTTTGTTTTTTTTAATGGTTGAACTGGATGGACTATTGTCTTTTTCCAGCTAGACTAACTATGTAACTATGTAACTTCATATTTGTAGTTGCCCTTAAATTGCAGCCAGGTAAAAGCTTGTGAGTGCAGAGAATTGAAGAAGGATGGGGACAGGAACTTGCCCAGTGTAGGTTCTCTCCTTGAAACAATAATAATACTATCTTTAAGCAATGTAGCACATGTTTGATCATTGAAGAGCAAAGGCAAATACCTGTCCACAATCCTTCTAATTTGTCAAAAACTCCAGGCTCTATGGTGTACAAAGGGTTAACCAGTAAGCCTTAAGTAACTGCCTAGGCCTCTTATTATTCAATAAACTATCTCTCCTCTTGGCCTTGGCTATGGTATAAGCCCAATCTAACATCCATCTAGGATAGCCTCTGTCCTCAAAGCATTGATACAAAGCACCAGCCTCCTGTTCAAACTGTAGGTCATTGCAAATGCACCTAACATGGAGAAACTGGCCCACCAGGATGCTCTTAATAGTGTATTTTGGGTGATCTGATCAGGCCTGTAATAGTAATTACCCGACAAGGGTTTTCTATACAATCCTGAATGAACTCCATTGCCCACACCTTCAAAACAAACATCCAAAGAGCAGATCACAGAGCTTGCTGTGGATTTTTGTGGTTTTTTTTTGTGTTTTCCAGCCAATTGATTGTACATATTTGCATCTCAGAGGTGAGCCAGGCACCTCTATTTGTGGATTGCATATGGGGCTAAGTGTTCTACCCTGAAGTGTGTCACTGTTTATATGGACTGGGACACTGGAATGTGGAGGTTGTGGGAGTGGTTGGCACAGGCTCTCAACAGAGAGCCATCTACTGGTTAGGAATTTTGGGTGAATTGCATCATTATTGTTGGGATCTCTGCAGACCCTGGACCTAGGGATGGGACAAGGGGTGGGCAAAAGGGACAGGAGCCGTGGGTGCAGTAATTTACCTGAGGGGGGCACAGGTTTAGGGCAGACTAGGTCAAGCTACATACAGTCACACAGACACAATCAGGCTAATCACGATTGAAGATGCAGAGTCAGCCCAGTGCAAAGATCACACACTGCCACTGCTACCCAGCCAGATCACACTGTGTACACAGTATACACAGTGCTTGTACTGCTACAGTAGTGTGCCGAGTGCACTCCTGCATCCTGCACTAGTCTAATCTGTCAGGCGGAATGATCTCCACCTGACAGATCATTTCTAGTTCTGGCCCCTGCTTCTGAGGTACACATCATTCAGAGGGCAGAAGAGGAGGACAGAGTGGTGCCAGTGCTGCAATGGAGCAGGCATGCAATTAAGAACTATAAAAGCATCAAGTACTTGCTGGCAGGTTCTCCTAAATCTACTTTTTGATATATTGCCTTTAATCTTGTATTAAGTTTTTCCAGTGAAGTGATTAACGCTTTGGGGAATGGGAAGGGGGGTGATGACCGAGTTAATTAAGAATGCCAATTGTAATATCCAGCACAAAATGATTTTTAATTAATCCTTTTGTGCTGCATTAGTGGCACCAGTGTCAGAGTTAATTAACCCCTTTATGCTACAACACGAAGGGGTTTATAAATGCTGCCAGTGGCCACTAATGCAGCACAGGGATTACTTAATACTGACAATGACCACCAATGGGGAGGGATGTTTGAAATTGCACTACTTTTGACCATCAGTGCAGCATTAAAGAAGTATGGCCAAAGCTTTTTTGTCTATACTTTTATGAATCACTGGAGTGCAGTTCAATCTGTACTCCTGTGACTCATTTTTAGGTGTCAAAGACCGCTGTCAGCTGATGTCACAGACCTGGCCCAGGCTGGGGAAAGATACTGACTTTACAGTTGGGATCCACCCAGAAGCCTAAACCAACAGCTTCAGCTTCAATAGGTTCAGCTTCTCAGAGATCCGCTAAGAGCTAGAGCCAGCCAGCCAACCACCCCCTCCCCTCCTCCACAGCCTAGCACTACAGTGAGCACTGGAGGGGCAGAGCAGAGAGCTGGAGAGTGACAGTCATGGCTCTCTGCTCAGAGCAGAGTGGAAGACTGAGTGATCAGTGGCATTTGATCATTCAATTCTCATTGCAGAGCTGGCGGAGGAAAGATGCAGCATTCACCTAGATAAGTATAATTTTTTAAAGTAGAATTTCAGCTTAAACCTTACTAGCCTTAAAAATGCCCCCTCCCACCTCCAAGCATCTTTGCTGACTATCCTATCTTCAAGCCACTGCAGTCCAGTCCTGTGATCTCCTCTGTGTGAGCCAGCAGTGTGTTTAGGAATGGGGGGGTGCCAACAAGGACATAGGAACTAGAGATGAGCGAATCGAACTTGGCGAAGTGGAATTCGTTTCGAATATTAGGAAAAATTCGATTCGCATCGAATCCGAATTTTAGCCAACTTCGGATGCACGAATCGAATTTTCCCCGATCAGCCGGCAAAAGTGTCACTGCAGAGAGCTCCGCTATTTCTGACAGTTCTCTGACAGTTCTGACAGTTCATTTACAGCGGTTGAAACATTGTATCTATTTGTTTCCATTTAGGATACAGATGTTTTTATTCGGAAATAAATAGATACAATGTTTCAACCGCTGTAAATGAACTGTCAGAACTGTCAGAGAACTGTCAGAAATAGCGGAGCTCTCTGCAGATACACTTTTTGCTGTACTGGAATTCTTCTTCTTTTCATTCTTCTTCTTCTTTTCATTCTTCTTCTTCTTCTTCTTCTTTTCATTCTTCTTTTCATTCTTCTTCTTTTCATTCTTCTTCTTTTCATTCTTCTTTTCATTCTTCTTCTTCTTCTTTTCATTCTTCTTTTCATTCTTCTTCTTCTTCTTTTCATTCTTCTTTTCATTCTTCTTCTTCTTCTTTTCATTCTTCTTCTTCTTCTTTTCATTCTTCTTCTTTTCATTCTTCTTCTTTTCATTCTTCTTTTCATTCTTCTCATTCTTTTAATTCTTCTTTTCATTCTTCTTCTCATTCTTCTTTTCATTCTTCTTCTTCTTCTTTTCATTCTTCTTCTTATTCTTTTCATTCTTCTTCTTCTTTTCATTCTTCTTTTCATTCTTCTTCTTCTTCTTTTCATTCTTCTTCTTCTTCTTTTCATTCTTCTTCTTCTTTTCATTCTTCTTCTTTTCATTCTTCTTTTCATTCTTCTTCTTCTTCTTTTCATTCTTCTTCTTTTCATTCTTCTTCTTTTCATTCTTCTTCTTTTCATTCTTCTTCTTCTTTTCATTCTTCTTCTTCTTCTTTTCATTCTTCTTTTCATTCTTCTTCTTCTTCTTTTCATTCTTCTTCTTCTTCTTTTCATTCTTCTTTTCGTTCTTCTTCTTCTTCTTTTCATTCTTCTTCTTCTTTTAATTCTTCTTCTTCTTTTCATTCTTCTTCTTCTTTTCATTCTTCTTTTCATTCTTCTTCTTCTTCTTTTCATTCTTCTTCTTCTTTTCATTCTTCTTCTTCTTCTTCTTTTCATTCTTCTTCTTCTTTTCATTCTTCTTTTCATTCTTCTTCTTCTTCTTTTCATTCTTCTTCTTCTTCTTTTCATTCTTCTTTTCATTCTTCTTCTTCTTCTTTTCATTCTTCTTCTTCTTCTTTTCATTCTTCTTTTCATTCTTCTCATTCTTCTTTTAATTCTTCTTTTCATTCTTCTTCTCATTCTTCTTTTCATTCTTCTTCTTCTTCTTTTCATTCTTCTTCTTTTCATTCTTCTTCTTCTTCTTTTCATTCTTCTTTTCATTCTTCTTCTTTTCATTCTTCTTCTTCTTCTTTTCATTCTTCTTTTCATTCTTCTTCTTTTCATTCTTCTTCTTCTTCTTTTCATTCTTCTTTTCATTCTTCTTCTTCTTCTTTTCATTCTTCTTTTCATTCTTCTTCTTCCTCTTCTTTTCATTCTTCTTCTTCTTCTTTTCATTCTTCTTCTTCTTCTTTTCATTCTTCTTTTCATTCTTCTTCTTCTTCTTTTCATTCTTCTTCTTCTTCTTTTCATTCTTCTTTTCATTCTTCTTCTTCTTCTTTTCATTCTTCTTTTCATTCTTCTTCTTCTTCTTTTCATTCTTCTTCTTCTTCTTTTCATTCTTCTTTTCATTCTTCTTCTTCTTCTTTTCATTCTTCTTCTTCTTCTTTTCATTCTTCTTTTCATTCTTCTTCTTCTTCTTTTCATTCTTCTTCTTCTTCTTTTCATTCTTCTTTTCATTCTTCTTCTTCTTCTTTTCATTCTTCTTCTTCTTCTTTTCATTCTTCTTTTCATTCTTCTTCTTCTTCTTCTTCGTCGTGCCCCGTGACTGCCCAAATGAGTGAAGTGTGCGGTGATTCTAAGATCGACGGCACTCATCTGCATGTCATACTGACTGACAGTATTATTTCTCTTCCCCAGCAGACTCCAAGGGCATTTAAATTAAAGGTACAGTGTTCTGCACTAATATAAAGCTCTCTGAAGCCTAGAAACCCTTTAAATAAGTTAAATTCGCGGCGAATAAATTCGCATCGAATCGAATTTCTCCCGCAAATTCGGCGAATCAGCCGAATCGAATTTTTGAATAATTCGCTCATCTCTAATAGGAACCTATGGGTGATGTCACCACTCCAGGCTTTACCAATTGTTGTCAAGTGCTCTCTCCTCCCCTACAGAAGCTGCAGGTTGACACAGTTGATCATGTGAACAGACCAAAGCAGTCTGAAAATAGGTCATTGTCAATATTCCCATTGCACAAGTTCCTGGCTTCTAAAGTAATAGGTGCTGTAACAACAACTAGCTGGAAACTGGAACATGCACAGAACAGCGTAAATATTTGCTAGCACACCATGGATCTTTAAACAAAGTCTGAACATTTTTTTATTAAAAAAAGATCACATCACAGCAAAGAAGTGCAATGTTTCTGAGCCACAAGGTCCTGAGCGGCTTTGAAATATTGCAATTTTTGTGACGTGATCTTTCCATGGTTTGCCGGCAAACATTTACACTGTTCTGATAATAAGTAAGTAAATCAATTTTTTTGCACAGGTTAGTCAGCATAGGTGTTGGGATGGATGGGTATTTTTAAGGCTGGTTAGGTTTAAGCTGAAATTTCACTTTAACTGGGGTTTCATTAACACCAGTGACCACCTACACCGGGGGGGTTATTATTGCTGATATTGACACAATTGTTGGGGATTATTATTGCAGAAACTGGAACCAGTGCTGGGGTTATTATTGCATAAACTGACACCAGTGCTGGGGGTTATTATCTCTGCTATTAACAACAAGGCTGGGATTATTGCAGTTTTTACTGGGGATTAATATTGCAAAAACTGGCACTGATGCTGGCGATTTTGGGTAAAAAAAATGACAAGCTGGGTGCCAAATGTGCTAGGTATGCCACTGATGGGGAGTGTGATCTGTAGTGAGGAAGGGGTGTGGGTTCAAAGGTGAAAGAAGAGCACTGTACTGGGTGTGGGGGAGCTTTGTACCGGTATTGCTAACAGTGACACCAGTTTTTTCATTTGCTTTATATTTGTGCACCAATTTTAAACTTTTCACTGGTACTTTTTTATTGCATGCCACAAACATGCAAACATTTGGGAGCTTTTCACTAATGGCACCATACTCTTTTCCACCCAAGGGTGGGGGGGGGGGCACAATTTACCATCCTCGCCCTGGGCTACAGTTGACCTTGTTCCGGCACTGCCTGGACCAGCTCTGTGGCATCAGCTGACAGTGGTCTTTAGTATACTTTCAGGTGAATCTAGGTCACAGGAGCGCAGAACTGAGGGCACTCCTGTGGCCCACAGGAGAAGTATGGAGAAAAGAGCTTTGGGCATACTTTTCCTTTAAGGCTAAACATTAGGCACATATAAAAAGCCAAGTTATTGCACCTTTATAATTATTATTACTGAAAACATTAACTGACTGCTGAAGACACCCCCAGTAAGCACTACAAACTATGGATTGGCTGTGAGCAGGGGCAGACTGACCATTTGGGCACTCGGGCTCTGCCCAAGGGCCCTGGGTCTGTAGGGGGCCCCATGAGATGCCCTTGGTACCTTTCATAGACTTTTTTGGGTGTGGTTTGAGTGTGGGCTAGGACACAGGGGCCCCATGATCCCCTATTGCCCGGGGGCCCCATGGGTTGTCAGTCCACCTCTGGCTGTGAGTAATCATTTGTGCTATAGTTTAAGTCTCCTGCCAAAGCCTGACATTTCATATAGAGGGAGAATTTTATAGCTGACATCTATCATCAAAATACATATGTGTTTAACTATACATTGTTTCTTAGCTTTTGTTCTTGATGTAGCATAACAAGAAGACATTTCAGTCCAAGCAATACTATTTTAAACCTGTGTTCTGCTTTTGTGTAAAACTTCAACTATGGTTTTGTGAAGATGAAAGATATTGTATGTTAGGTTATGGCTAAAGGATAATTAAACATATATTTGTGTGGTTTGAGCAGATGGTTCTTGGGTATATTATTTTATATGATTCTTTTAGGTTTGGTTTAGAGCTGAGCAGATCTATAATTTTGTTGTCATCGTCTGCTATTAAAATGTGCCTTCTCAGGATGCCTTGTTTTCTGTGTCATTTTTGTAAAGATACAAAGGAAAGAACCATATACAGAATTCTTAAACCAAAGGGTTGACACTGGTGCATGGGCAGCACTTTGATCCATCTCCTGTGTTGTGGAGGAAAAGATCGGGCAATCCTTGAAGGGAGATTTTCCAGCAGCCAGATTAAATAAAATACCACCAACCATTTTAAATGCAATTTAACAATGCTGAAAGTTCAAAGAAAATGAATTTGTGCCGAGGTAGTGCTAAATCTTTATTTTTCTGTCATTAGATTTAACAACAATTGCAAATTAAGTTTATGGAATTCAAAACATTGCCTGGATATATTTGCTATGAGTAAATTCACTAATTCACAGCTGATTGACGACAGATTGGGCTGCCCCGACACTTCACTGCCTTTGCTGTTTGCTGCCTAATCTGTAACAAAACTGTCCATCTACAGCACAGAATAGCCAAATTGTGTGGAATACAAATGTAGGGGAAAATTCACAAACTCATGAAAATTCCTCGTATACATACATCTTCTATCTTTGTTATTCAATATACAAGTAGTTAAAGTAATTCTAAAGTAAAAAAGTTTTTTTTTCTTAATGCATTAACACTGCCCCCCCCCCCCCCCGAACACTTGACTCTTCCATCGATCCAGCCCTGTCCAGTCTCCCTCTTCCTGGTGTCACTGGAGGCTCTGAGAGCACAAGAAGTCATAGGCTCCTTCTTTTCTCAGTAAAATCGTGAGGAGGAAGCGGGGGAGCGGCTGAACTGCAGTGTGTTTCTTTGGCTGTACCATGCCCAACTCAAGAGCACGCCCACATGGGTGCCCCCTCAACACAGGGCTTGCTGAGGGGGCACTCGTAAAAAGAAGGTGACAGCTGCAGCAGGGGACTCCAGAAGACAAGGTAAATGATCGCTTTGTGCAATATCATTGCACAAAGCAGGATAGGATACACT
Organism: Staurois parvus; assembly: GCF_062004578.1. Classification (NCBI taxonomy): domain Eukaryota; kingdom Metazoa; phylum Chordata; class Amphibia; order Anura; family Ranidae; genus Staurois; species Staurois parvus. Next base: position 5,210,438 of record NW_028318515.1, read on the forward strand.
CTTTTTTATTTGAAAAAAATCTGTTTGATTAGGTGATTGCTAGTTGGTTGTGGGAATATCCCTTAACGTCTTTTGTCCTTGTGCAGAAGAGGCTGGGGCTATCTGTGACCTTTTTTAGAATTTCTAGGCATGGTTATTGATGACCACCAGTGCAATCTGAGTATCCTTTTAAGTCTGTTTATAGTATAAATAAATGGTGTTAGGGTTTGGTAATTGCTTTCCTGATCTGTGTGTTAGTTGTCATCCTTGGGTTATGAAATCCCTTCTGAGATGTTTGAGTTGGGCATTTCTATGTGTGGTATCTAACAGATCTAATTGTATCATATGGCCTGGCTATAGATAACAGATTATTTTATGTGCCTGGGGTGAAAACTGTAATGCTTGAAATATGTGGGGTGGTCTGTGGGTTTTCTGTAAGTGGCTTGTTTGCAGATTTTTCCACTTTACATAGTGTAGTGTCCATGAAATTGCTGCTTGTGTGTAGTTTAATTTGAGCTTTATGGTTGGATAGAAGTTGTAGTGTCTGTGAATTGAGAAAGATCCTCTTCAGTTGCAGTCCAGATAATCAAAACGTAATCAATAAAGTGAAAGTAGGCCATGTGTTCAATGGGGCGTGTATTGTATATAGGTACTTTTCCACTGTTTTAGCCATAAATAGTTTTGAATATTGGTGGACAAACCATGATTCAATTACCACTCCGATTTGCTGCAAGAAGCAGTCCTGACCAATGGAAAAGTAGTTGTAGGTCAGTATAAACTGTATCAGCTGAGCAATCGGTTCAGCAGGCTGGTCCACTTTCCGAAGATACTGTAAACAGACTGCAATGCCATCATTGTGGGGAATGTTTCATCCATGACAGCTAGAATGGCTCCTTCAACTATATGGCCAATTGGAGTGAGTTTGTGTAGGAAATCGGTTGCGTCTTCAATGTAGCTGGGCGTTTCATGGTCCAGAGGCCAAGCAGCTTGCTCAGCAATGGCGATCCTATGGACTTACCAGGCTCAGCATTACAAAGCTGAACTGAGGACAGAATGTCCATTATGGACACTCCAGCCTCAATGTCACCCCCCCTCCTGCCACCTCAAATGTCCTCATGGATGGAACAGACCTGCTTTAAAGGATAAGTTCACCTTGACAAAAAATAATAAATGCGCAATTTTTGCAGGTAGAAAAATGTGCATGCATTATTTTTTGTTGCAGGAGCCTGTAAAGCATTGCACCAGTGATCAGCAGATCTCTGGGTCCATGCAAGTCTTCTGCAGATCTATAAGAATATCTGCTTGTATGGGTAAGCAGATAAACTGACAGGAGGAATCAATGAACTACCATGGTGCTCCACAGCTCCATGGTAGTTCACTGAGATCTACAAGCTGACAGCCACTAAGACTGTTGGGACGTGTAGTTCATTAATTCACAGAACTCTGTGGATGAATGATGTGACTGTGTGCTTGGAGCCCCGCATAGACACGCTGTTTTTAAAAAGTGACAGCATGTATGGGGAACTTCTCCCCATACTGCTGTCACAGGGATGGGGGGGGGTGATCAGGAAGTGGCTGCAGAATTGGGAACAGTTTACATGTTCTACCCTAAAAACGGGTGAATTTATATTTTAAAGCGGAACTATACTCACATTGGATCCAGCGATGTGACGTACTGACTTCTTCAGGCGGCCGGCTTTTGGATCTGGATTGCTGGCTGCTTTCATTGGCAGGGCGAGAATGATGGTCACCTAAAGTTCAACTTTAAGTCTTTCACCATGTGTGTAAGTTTTTCTCTTGCAGGAATCTGTATGATCTTGTTATAATTTTGTGTTGTTTATAATATTTGATAGGTGTCTGTGTGCTTCATGTACAGTATGTAGTCACTGGTGTTTATTATGACTGTGCCTCTGTCTGCAAGGTTTGTGATAATCTCCTTGTGCTCTTTGAAATAATTGATGTCTGTTTGTTCAATGTGCAGATATATTCTGAAGTTGCTTTTTTTTCCGCAGAATTTTTTCTGTGACTTTTTGAGCTTGATTTACTTAGCCCTGGTTCACATATAAGCACCTGTGTAGGCCGCATTTTCACAGGCATGAGAGCCCATTCACTTGAATGGACTCTTGTGCCCTGTTACACACAGGAAAGAGGTCCCTGAACTTCTTCTGAAAACACAGCCTGCACGGGAACCTCTGTTCCCAGTATGGTTGCGTTTTCCAGTGCCGGCAGCATGCCATTAGAACTAATGGCACCCGCCCATGGGTCCGCAATCCTCTGCGAAGGTGGTGCGGCTGCACAGATTTTTGTGCGGATCCACAGCGGCACCACTGGCATATATGTGGACAAGCGCGAAGCCCTGGTTCATATATATGTGGCCATACGGGCTGCGTTTTGCACAGACATGAGAGCCCATTCATTTGAATGGACTCCCGTGCCCCGTGACACGCAGGGAAGAAGTCCCTGCACTTCTTCTGAAAACGCAGCCTGGACGGGAATCTCGGTTCCCACTATGGTTGTGTTTTCCAGTGCGGGCGGCGTGCCATTAGAATTAATGGCACCTGCCCGTAGGTCCACATTTCTCTGTGCTGGTGGTGTGGCTGCATGGATTTTCGTGCGGATCTGCAGCGGCATTACCCGCAGAGATGTGAACCTAGCCTAAAGGCAAATAGGCTGTTGTTCTTTGCCAAGAAATTTGCCCCAGATGTTAGTGAACGTAGTGAAGTTTCAATTTACTAAGATCACCCAATCATGCAAGGGAAATAAAAAACATAATTTTTGCTTACATATGATTGTATAATGAAAGTCAGCAGAGCTTCACCTCACTTATTGAGCTTCATTGCAAAGTGTGGCTTCTCTTGCAAAATGAACAGATATTTGCCTTTAGTAACTCAACCTCTTTGTCTGAAGCATTCATTATGTGAGTATGAAAATAGTGGGTCATCATTTTCTACCATTTGGAACCGTGTTTTAACATACATCTTTGGCAGGGTGTCCTGTTGGAGTTCTCCTGTTGGATTGTTGTAAAGAGGGCTTATTTGTTTTCACCTTGATCTAGTGGAATACAGTATATCCATATATATCATTGACTTCCATCATTATTTTAATTTGAAGGTATGCAGGAGTTGGGTGCATATGGTTCTTGGATGACACTTCTTTTTCAGATTAGATTACTTTGTATATTTATCTCAAAGCAGATTCTAAGGAAGTGATTGTATTGTGTTGCATGGGGATCTGAAGTGCTAAGTGATGATAATTACAGTCTGTTTTTTCATTATTTATGGTTTTAATGGAAATTGTATTTTTGTAATAAAAATTCATTCTAATCTGCTTATTGTTCTCCTATATTAAAAAGCTCCCTTTTTTATATTTACCCCTCCTTTGGTGGTTTTCTTGCTCAATATGTTTGAGCGGAGTGGGGTTTCTTACAGGTCTGGGGTCCAAGTGGATTTTTGTTTTGTTGTTCTTTAGTTATAATTTGGCTGTGTTGTGGTCCATCCTGTAATGGGAGTATTATTTGAGTTGAAAGAAGAAAGGTTGGAGTTTACATAATACCTTTTAGTGATTAATTTTAATTTTTATTTCCTAGGTGGGTATTGTGGAAGTGAAAATACAGTTGTGTCCAAAATTATTCAACCCCCACTGAAATTGAGTGTTTTGGCCAGTTTGACATTGCTTTTGATCATTCAGTCATCTTGCTTACATTTACATTAAAGAGGCACTTGTAGGTCAGACAAATATAACATAACAGTTATAATGAAATAACCACAAATGTCTTTTCTGTGCTCACAGCATTATCAGTTTTATTCAACCCCCAAGTGACATTCAATCTTAGTACTTAGTACAGCATCCTTTTACAGTTATAACAGCTTTTAAACGTGAAGCATAGCTTGACACAAGTGTCTTGCAGCGATCTACGGGTATCTTCGCCCATTCTTCATGGGCAAAGGCCTCCAGTTCAGTCACATTCTTAGGCTTGCGCACTGCAACTGCTTTCTTTAAGTCCCACCAGAGGTTCTCAATCGGATTTAAGTCTGGTGACTGCGATGGCCACTCCAAAATGTTCCAGCCTTTCCTCTGCAACCATGCTCTAGTGGACTTGGAGGTATGCTTGGGATCATTGTCCTGTTGAAAGGTCCAACGTCTCCCAAGCCTCAGGTGTGTGACGGACTGCATCACGTTTCCATCCAATATCTCCTGGTACTGAAGAGAATTCATGGTACCTTGCACACGCTGAAGCTTCCCTGTACCTGCAGAAGCAAAACAGCCCCAAAGCATGATTGACCCTCCACCATGCTTCACAGTAGGCAAGGTGTTCTTTTCATCATAGGCCTTGTTCTTCCTCCTCCAAACATAGCGTTGATCCATGGGCCCAAACAGTTCTAATTTTGTTTCATCAGTCCACAGAACACTATCCCACAACTTTTGTGGTTTGTCCACATGGCTTTTGGCATACTGCAGTCGACTCTTCTTATTCTTTGGAGACAGCAAGGGGGTACGCCTGGGAGTTCTGGCACGGAGGCCTTCATTACGCAGTGTGCGTCTTATTGTCTGGGCTGAAACTTCTGTACCCACATCTGACAAATCTTTTCTCAGTTCCTCAGCAGTCACACGGGGACTTCTCTCCACTCTACGCTTCAGGTAGCGCACAGCAGTCGAAGTCAGCATCTTCTTTCTGCCACGACCAGGTAGCGTTTCAACAGTGCCCTTTGCCTTGAATTTGCGAATGATGCTTCCTAAGGTGTCTCTTGGTATGTTTAACATCTTTGCAATCTTCTTATAGCCATTGCCCTTCCTGTGAAGAGAAATCACCTCTTCTCTTGTCTTCCTGGACCATTCTCTTGCCTTCACCATGTTTGTAACCACACCAGTAAATGTCTAGAAGGAGCTGAGTATCACAGTCATTTTAAAGCTGCCTAATTGGTGCTTATTATGCTTGATTGCTGCTCGGTGACATCCACAGGTGTTTTCAATACCTGATGGAAAGCACCTGTATGAACCTCTGTTCTTCAGAGTGGTAGTCTTTAAGGGGTTGAATAATTGTGGCAATGAAGAAACCACATAAGAACCATTTACTACTGTATTACATAAACAATTGATGTCATTTTAGTTGCATTTGGGTAGTTACAACGTCCTTGTAGGATTTGATTCTGAATACAATTCCAAATGTACACTATAGTCCCTAAACCCCTTTACAGCATTGGGGGTTGAATAATTTTGGACACAACTGTAGGTACCATTACAGAAAGGCACCCATTTGCTGGAGAAAAAAATTGTAAGGGGAGGGTGGGGATGAAGGGAATGAATAGTACTTACATTTGTAAGTGAAGGTCCGCTTGAAACTTTTGTATTCTCTCTTTCATGTGAGTCGTTAGACATTGTGCTATATTGACTGTTCTTTGTGTCAGAAATTTGGCAACTTCAAACTCAGCATATGATACAAATACATAAGAAACATTTACCAGCAGTGAAAGCCATATTTTAAAACAGTTATACAATCTGGAGACATAGTTCAAATAATATGCACTTTTAATTTTTCCAATAAAACTAGAGATCATGTTCCTGTCCTCTCACCTTTTAGTCCACCCCATTGATCTTTTAATGTGATGCTCAGCCACAAAGACTTATAAGGGGATCACAGGCTCCTGAGGTTGGAGAGGCAGAGTCAACATTTACAAAAATTGTGTGATTTTTACATAACTGATTTTAGTTAATGCAATTAATGGATATTTTTACTATATGGATATGTTTTACTATATGTCAAATTTCTTTCCAGACCAACCAGAGATAGTGAAGATGAAGAAGATGATGAAAAGAAAGGGAGAGGGTGTTCCCTGCAATACCAGCATGCAATGGTTCGAGTCTTCACTCAGTTTGTTGCAGAATCTGCAGATGTTGGCGGTCAGCTGATACACATGCTTGGTCCTGACTGGCAGTTTGATATCACTGACCTAGTGAGTGATTTCATGAAAGTTGAAGAACCAAAAATAGCTACACTGGAAGCAGGGAAAGTTCTTGTTGGACGGGATCAAGGAATCACTACAGTCCAGGTATCATCATATATCATGACTTTTGTTATTAGCTGAAAGAGATATTACCACCATTTATGTTTCACTTACAATGAGATAAGTTGCTTGAATTGCTGAATTCAGTCTTAAGAACTTGAATTGACTCCTAGATTCTTAATTCAATGATCACATTTTAAAGAGATCCCCAATTGCCTGACACTATTCATCTTTTATTCACTAGCAGTCACCCCAAGGATACTAAATATACAGTATATTCAATTTAAGTATATCGACATAGTAACCAGGGTTTCAGGCAATAGTGTGTCCATTTCTCAGCAGAGGGACCAAACCTGCAGACATTCTACACTGTAGGCTACTGGGTTTCAATGGTCATGATGGCAGTTCTCCCATCAAAAAGCTCCCTAACCAGCTATAGTGTGTAAATTGGTTAACTGACTTAGGTAGAAGTATCACTACAAAAGTAAAATCGTTGCCTCCCCCATCCTCTGGAACTCTCTACCCCAATCTACCAGTGGGCCTACTCTGCCCACTTTTAGGTGATCTCTGAAAACCTATCTCTTCAGGGAAGCCTATCCTGCCTTCAGCTAATAACGGAATCTTCTATTCCTCCTATCAGTCCATCCCCCACAGTTATTACCTTTTGTACCACCAGCCCTTCCCTCTTAGATTGTAAGCTCCAAGGAGCTGGGCCCTCCTAACCCTCTTGTATTGAACTGTATTGTTGTTGTATTGTCTCCCTTTATATTGTAAAGCATTGAGCAAACTGTTGGCGCAATACAAATTCTGTATAATAATAATAATCTTTGCAGAATCCCCCAGGGGTTCTAGTATATGGAACACTTGATTCCAATCTGATACATGCTACCTTTGCTGAGCTAGTGCGATCAACTGCTTTGTTCCCCACTACTGTCTGACCACACTGCTAGAAAGGAAAAAATATACAGTATAATTAGGTTTGACCAGAGACACACACAGAGGAGAAGGAGCAGTAACAGCCATGGAAATAGAGGGAGAGGGGGCAATCATGGACAAGCATGCAGAAGAGAGAGTTGGCGACAGTGGATGGGGATGAACTTCATACAGTATATACAGACTCTGGGCTGGGCTTGCACAGACTATGTGGGTTGTTGCTGAATGTATGTGAAGAGAAACTCAGATATCAGGCAATTTGGTAGCCTGTTTTCTTTTATAGGTGCATCTGTGGGGTGACTCCCCACCAGTGCTAGTGGGGCAGTGATTGATCCTTTACAGATAACAGCTTGTGCTGTTGTGAATGACAACACTCATCATGCAAATCAATGAAAGGATAACACAAGCCGCCAGCTAGTACTATGGCTGTAAACCCGGCCATAGATTAATCAAATCTCAGCCGGTTCAGCTGGGACTGGCCAAGATTCAATCCATTTAAGGATAGGTTGATTGTACTCAAGTCAATCAACTTGGGTATAACCAGCCTATCTGATTTGTGACATGCAATTGCTGCTGGTGGCTATTGCTTCTAACAGTAATAATTGTGTTCTGCTGGCTGGGAAGGCTCTCTGCCGGCAGAACACAATAGCTCTGCGAGAAGGATTCCCCCATCAACACTAACTGTTTTGATGGGAGTCCCAAGTGATTTTTTTTTTCCTACAACCTGTGGAGGAAGGAAAGAAAATCGCATAATCTATGGGCTGCCTAAATGATCAATCACCATCCTGCCAGCACAGTGGTCAATCAAACAATGAGTGTGGCTACTGTGACTGCAGCTTGTCTGCACTGATTTATCAGTCATTGCCGGTAGGGAAGTGATTGATCTTTTACAGTCATACTAATAGCTGGTGGCTTGTGTTGTTGTCATTCTGTTGTTGCGAACTGCTATTGTGTGCTGTCATTCACAACAACAAAAGCTGCTAGCTATGACTGAAAAAAATTATTTTGCCAGGAACCCCATGCAGACAAGAACAAGGGCCTATTCTGCAACTACATGAATAATTTAGGGGTACCCCTAATCATTCACAAAAATGTGAAGCAAACAAACCCACAGACATACTTTGACAAGTCATTTATAAAAACAAAAACAAAAATGTCCCCTGATATAAATCCATCTTCATTCACATTGTCCAGAGAGTAGATCCATGTCAATCGTAATGAACGACATCCACCAAAAGAAGACATATGCTAACACAGTAACTACTTACTCCAAATGGATCTCCCTAGCTGACAGTCAAATGTAAACAAAGGAGTAGGGTATACTTGGTAATGATACTGATCAATATGGACATGATGTAATTGGGTCAGTGACGTTCCCTGGGATACCTTGACCCTTTGTTTACATTCTGCTGTGGGCCCTAAGAACTATCATTTTCATCTAGCAGTCAGTAGAATTGGACCTTTAGTTGTTTCTTCTTTCAGCAGGTTGATGAGCATGGATCTGCAATGATGTGAGTGATGATGGATTTACATTGTGGAGCATTGTTTTTTGGGGTTTTTTTTGTAAATGAAAGACTTGTTAAAGTGTGGGTGTCTTTATTTACTATTTACGTTTTTTGTGAATGAATAGCGGTATTATATACCCCTTACTTATTCACGTACTAATTCACCTTATTTTATATCCTTAGAGGAGGAGGGAGGTGTAACAATCATGCACACAGGGAGGGGCGCGGTTACCCATTTTGCTCCAAACATCTGCATTTTGGTATTTCTCTTAAACTCCTATGCAATCAACTGAGGGGGAAGGTGTCACCAGAGCCAGACACGATCCTCATTTTGTTAAGAATTCTTCATGTTATCCCCTCATTTCCCCCTCCCTCAGGAATTCAGGGTACGTTCCTAAGTTTGCTGTCTATACAATCCTCTTCCCAAATAAGGTAATTGACTTGTCTGTTGTAAGGAGACACCAATTGATTTTGGGTAGAAATAGGCTGTTATGCTTTGTGTGTAGTGAGAGAAGTGAGGATCTTCTGCCTTTTAACATCTGGCAGAGAGAGAGAAAGCCGAGTCACGCAGTAACATCGAAACTGAGCGGAGATCAGAAATCCTTTTTGAGCTAATCAGACTTGAAACTGCTTAACCCCAGGCATCTTTTTGGCAAGTACTTATCTACCTAAACTTATCTCTGTTATCTGTTTGCTGTGTTGTTGTGCTCTGTATATTTATATACAGTTGCAAGAAAAAGTATGTGAACCCCTTGGGATTACGTGGAGTTTTGCATGAATTGGGCATAAAATGTGCTTTGAACGTCATCTAAGTCACAACAATAGAAGAACACAGTCTGCAGAACATAATACTACACAAACATTAGATGTTGCCATGGTTTAATTGCACATAACATGTAAACATTCACAGTGCAGGGAGGAAAAAGTATGTGAGGCCCTAGCTTAATGACTTCTCCCAGAGCTAATTGGAGCCAGGAGTGAGCCAACCTTGACTCCAATCAGTGTGATGATATTGGATGTGTTGCTGACAGCTGTCCTGCCCTTAAAAAACACACACCTGTTTTGGGTTTACTGGTTTCAAGAAGCACTGTCTGATGTGAACCATGCCTCGCAGAAAAGAGCTCTCAGAAGACCTATGATCAAGAATTGTTGACTTGCATGAAGCTGGAAAGGGTTACAAAAGTATCTCCAAAAGCCTTGATGTTCATGTGTCCACGGTAAGACAGACTGTCTACAAATGGGGAAAGCTTAGCACTGTTGCTACTCTCCCTAGGCGTGGTTGTCCTGTAAAAATTACTGCAAAAGCACAGCGCAGAATGCTGCATGAGGTAAAGAAGAATCCCAGAGTGTCAGCTAAAGACCTACAAAAATCTCTGGCACATGCTAACATTTTTGTTGACACATCTACAATAAGGAAAACATTAAACAAGAATGGAGTACATGGGAGGACACCACGGAGGAAGCCATTGCTGTCCAAAAAGAATATTGCAGCACGTTTGAAGTTTGCAAAAGAGCACCTGGATGTTCCACAGCACTACTGGCAAAATATACTGTGGACAGATGAAACCAAGATTGAGTTGTTTGGGAAGAACACACAACACTATGTGTGGAGAAAAAAAGGCACAGCACACCAACATCAAAACCTCATCCCCACTGTAAATCTTGGCGGAGGGAGCATCATGGTTTGGGGCTGCTTTGCTGCCTCAGGGCCTGGACGGATTGTTGTCATTGATGGGAAAATGAATTCCAGAGTTTATCAAGACATTTTGCAGGAAAATGTACGACCATCTGTCTGCCAACTGAAGCTCCGCAGAGGATGGGTGATGCAACAGGACAATGACCCAAAGCATACAAGTAATTCAACAAAACAATGGCTGCAACAGTACAGAATACGCCTTCTGGAGTGGCCCAGTCAGAGTCCTGACCTCAACCCGATTGAAATGCTGTGGCATGACCTTAAGAGAGCGATTCACACCAGACATCCCAATAATATTGCTACACTGAAACAGTTTTGTGAAGAGGAGTGGTCCAAAATTACTCCAGATCGTTGTGCAGGTCTGATCTGCAACTACAGGAAACGTTTGGTTGAGGTTATTGCTGCCAAAGGAGGGTCAACCAGTTATTAAGTCCAAAGGTTCACATACTTTTTCCTCCCTGCACTGTGAATGTTTACATGTTATGTGCAATTAAACCATGGCAACATCTAATGTTTGTGTAGTATTATGTTCAGCAGACTGTGTTCTTCTATTGTTGTGATTTAGATGACGTTCAGAGCACATTTTATGCCCAATTCATGCAAAACTCCACGTAATCCCAAGGGGTTCACATACTTTTTCTTGCAACTGTATATATATATATATATATATATATATATATATATATATATATATATATGTTACATCTTTTTCCTGTAAATATTTTTATTGCACCCTTTTGACCTTTTAGTAATAAATATTACTTTCTGAAAGTGTTGAACTGTTTCTATAGCTCGTTACTGCAACATATGAATTCCTGCCTCTACAAGAGTGCTACTGTGTTTGTTTAACCCTCTGTATAACCGGTCTGCGGTGACAGTGTTATGCAGACGATTGTCTCAACCATCATAGTGTTATTGCTGGTATTGCTGAGTTTCCTATTTCTCTGTACAAAAAAAGAGGTGGTGGCAGTGTGAAGGGTTAATTGCATAATAAACCTGACCCAGTAACAAACGCTCCCAGGCTGCAGATACGTCAATTGTGGTCCAATTAGCTGGAAAATCGGTGTGCAGGGTGCAGCTGGGCGTGGCATTGTTACGCACGTGACATCACGGTGTTAGATTGGCTAGTCCTTTGGTCACGAGTTTGGTGAGAAGGGCAGGGGTCTGACTCCGCGATCGTCACAGGATGGTGCTAACATAGCTTGTAGTGCAGTACATAAATCCAAATAAACTTTCCCTTGCAAAGCTCATGCATCCTATTGTCTCATCATACACCAGTGCCAATTTTCCATTAATTATTATTAACTTACCAGTATTAATAGCGGCATGAAATCAGAGCGGAACCCATGCAAAATCAGAGTTTTAGTACTTAGCAGTAGACAAGAGTCCTTCTATCATGCACTGCTGAGAATAGTGGATATAAATCTACTGTAATTGTAGATTGTTGCAGAACCCCCGAGGACTTCTCAGGAAACCCTGGTTAAGAAACCCTGTTTTAAGGTCACCATAAAAAATAATGCTTCCAGCAGCACAATCCACTACCATGTACTGCTGTTAAAGAAAGAGTTAAATACATAAAAACAATTCTAACATGTTTATTAACTCCTGTGGGAAAGTATAGTGTTTAAGTGCTTTGCCTTAAAAGTCTTTTGTTTTCATAGCTAACATTATAATTTTATGTAAATTGCCATATACAGTGCAAGAAGTACAAAATTACACCATACCACTTTAGACAGTATTTTAAAGCAAACATGATTATGCTGAGTTTTCATGCTAAATTCCATCTAATCAAGGCATTGGGAAACACTATTTTGCAGACTGATTACACATAAATTGTTTTACCTTAAATGCACATATATTTCTTTCTCCTACCTTAAGTGTAAAGATTTCCTTGTAAACCTGAAAATGCTACAGTGTGCTGTCAATGCTTTCTGGAGACATTGAAATTATTAGGTTGCATCTGCCAGATATGCTGTCCAGTATCCCTCAAATGTCATCGACTGTTTTGCCAGCAGATCATTCAAACCTTAGGTTAAATATTTTCAGAAAAAATAGATGTTCTGGATTGAAAAAGCAATATTTCTAGGTAGCTAAGCGAGACTAAGAGAGAATAATTGGTGCAGAATGTTTTTTGGAATCATGGGATTCAGCAAGATAATCACATTCACTAGAGAATTAGACAAAATGCCACCCACACGTTGAAGGCATACCTTTAAATCACATTATTTCTTTCAATATGTGTTAACTTGTGTAATGTATAAAATAAATTAAGAAATTACTATTTAGTAGACCATAGCGTTCATGTTAAATTAGTTAAAACAAAAGATTAACAAGCCAGAAGCTTGTTTAAAATTCAGGCCCAAAAATGTCATTAAGAAGGATATATCCTTTGCCTCTGCTAAAACTTCGGTAAAACGGAATGTTTTATGAAAAATATTGACATTACTTTTGTAAAGTTGCCTCATCACAGACACTATATATACAATTTCACTAAAATTTTATACACAAGAATTAGATCAGATAAGATGCTTGGTTATTGCAAATATCCCTTCAAAATTATCTGATGATACTTCATCTCTGCTGAACCTATTTCCGCTGAAGAGATCCTGACTTCTGTAAAACAATTTTAAAACCTTGATGGCCTTACATCATTATATTTCAAGAGATGCTTTGGGAAATGAGTCCCATGTTTATCTGATCTACCTGTATATATTGAGATTATGAAAGGTACTTCTCTTCTCCTTGAGTGTCTTTAATCCTACATCAATAAGATACTGAATAAACATAGAGATCCTACTTTCTACAAAAGTTTCTACTGAGTCTCCTTTACAAAAGGTTAAGCAAATAAACCTTTTCACTATATTAGTATTTACTGTCTCCTGAACAAACAAATCCTATAACATTAGACCGATTCTCAATTTCAGCAGCAATTCCAGTTAGTATTGATGAGAGGTGAATTTGTTAGGCTCAGACCTAGAAAATGCTTTCAATATGATGGGATAGAATTATCTTACATTAGTTGATATTTAGCTTTTTCAGGTCTATTTATGTATTTATTTACTAATGTACTTTTTACTGTTCTATAAATGTGATCTAGGACGAAATTTTTATTTAGGTATGTCACAAGGTTACACTGTAGTGGTGCCCTCCTGCCCAATCTTGTTTTCCTTGGCTTTGGCACCATGAACTAAAGTAATATAACAATATTCAGATACTGTGGCATAAAAAAGACTACCACAAATTCAAATGCAGCTTATAATATAGTGATCTACTAGGAAGCTTTGTTTCCTGTGATTTGTCAGTTAAATACTTTCCAACAAACCTTGAAAATTACAGTTCACTTTTATCTAACTATATATGCATGACACAAGTAAGCATCATTCAGCAGTAAACAATTAAACAATTAACTAATAAATCAATTAGAAATGCACTCCCGCTACACTAATGAGAGCCTACACTCTGCCTTCTGATACTAACATGCCATATAACAAAAAAAAAACAGAAGTTGTAATTGAGTGTCAATCCACTGTCCTAGCTATTCATTGAATGAGGCTATTGCTGACACAGTGGGGTTTATTTACTAAAGCTGGAGAGTCCAAAATCAGACTCCCTTCTGCATAGAAACCAATCAGCTTCTAACCTCAGCTTGTTCAATGAAGCTTTGGCAATGAAACCTGGAAGCTGATTGGTTTCTATGCAGAAGGGAGTCTGATTTTGGACTCTCCAGCTTTAGTAAATAAACCCCAGTAGGTCTACACACAAGGGGATTTAACCCCTTGTGGGTTTTAGGAAGATGATGAAATATTGCCTTTACAGGGTACTGTGGAATCAATACCTGTTTGGGGATGACTGCACCAAACTAACCTATGCCAGCCTAGGTGAAAGAGTAAAGCTCTTTCTTCACTGACCTTTAATGTGTGCATGGGTGTGTGTGTTTAACAGCACTGCCACTGACCTCCAAAGCAGGGGCAAGTAGATAATTAACACTGCCATTGTAAATCTATGTGTGTGTGTGTGTGTGTGTGTAGGGGGGGTTTAAATAACAGGGGAGTCTATTTTTGCTCTGTGATTACATGGATTGGTCTTTTGGTCGCAGGATGTAGGTGGATGTGCATTCATCTATAGTCGCCCACATCCAGGTCCATTCAAGTCCAGCTGAGCAAACTGAAAAAGTTTGTGTCCAGGTCCGCTTATTGACCTAATCAAATGTGGATATACACTCACTGGCCACTTTATTAGGTACACCTGTTCAATTGCTTGGTAACACAAATTGCTAATCAGCCAATCACATGACAGCAATTCATTTAGGTATCTAGACGTCATGAAGATGACTTGCTGAAGTTCAAACCAAGCATCAGAATAGAGAAGAAAGGGGATTTAGGTGACTTTGAACATGACATGGTTGTTGGTGTCAGACGGGCTGGTCTGAGTATTTCAAAAACTGCTGATCTACTGGGATTTTCACACACAACCATCTCTAGGGTTATAATGGTCCGAAAAAGAAAATATCCAGTGAGTGGCAGTTGTATGAATGAAAATGCCTTGTTGATGTCAGAGGTCAGAGGAGAATGGGCAGATGATAGAAAGGCAACAGTAATTCAAATAACCACTTGTTACAACCAAGTTATACAAGATACCATCTCTGAATGCACAACACGTCGAACCTTGAAGCAGATGGGCTACAGTAGCAGAAGACCACACTAGGTGCTACTACTGTCAGCTAAGAACAGGAAACAGAGGCTACAATTTGCACAGGCTCAACAAAATTGGACATTAGATGATTGGAAATACATTGCCTGGTCTGATGAGTCTCAATTTCAGCTGCGACATTCAGATGGTAGGGTCAGAATTTGGTGTAAACAACATGGAAGCATGGATCTATCTTGCCTTGAATCAACGGTTCAGGCTGGTAGTGTAATGGTGTGGGGGATATTTTCTTGGCACACTTTGGGCCCATTATTTCCAATTGAGCATTGTTTAAATGCCACAACCTACCTGAGTATTGTTGCATACCATATCCATCCCTATGGCCACAGGGTACCCATCTTCTGATGGCTACTTCCAAGAGGATAATGCACAATGTCACAAAACTGAAATCATCTCAAACTGGTTTCCTGAACATGACAATGAGTTCACTGTACTCCAATGGCCTTCACAGTCACCAGATCTC
Organism: Staurois parvus; assembly: GCF_062004578.1. Lineage (NCBI taxonomy): Eukaryota > Metazoa > Chordata > Amphibia > Anura > Ranidae > Staurois > Staurois parvus. Next base: position 5,225,723 of record NW_028318515.1, read on the forward strand.
AATCCAATAGAGCACCTTTGGGATGTGGTGGAACTGGAGATTTGCATCATGGATTTGCAGCCGACGAATTTGCAGCAACTGCATGATGCTCTCATGCCAATATGGACCAAAATTTCTGAGGAATTTTTCCAATGCCTTGTTGAATCTATGCTACAAAGAATTATGGCAGTTCTGAAGGCAAAAGGGGGTCCAACCCAGTACTAGAAGGTGTACCTAATAAAGTGGCTGGTGAGTGTATGTGGATGTGCGTTCGTTTACATCTGGTTATTCCTAAGGATTACATAGGAGAAAAATGGAGAAAATATCTGAATAGACATATCTGATGTCTATTTCTGTTCTGATTTGACACAGCAGAGGTTCATTTTAGGATCCTCTACCAAGGTGGAATGGAGGGCATCAATGTGAAAGGGGCATAAAAGCCTGTATAACAGCCTCAAGATTTCACAACGCCTCATTCTGTCACTGGGGGACAAGTAACATTTTCAGCCACCTTGTCATTGAGGTGTTGGTTGATTTCATGAAAACAGAATTCATAAACAAGGAAATAAATAGTAACTGTCACATGCTCTGCCCGGTTTTTGTCTTCAGTTTTTTTTTTATTTTTAGCTCCAGTTTTAACATGTAAGTGCTATGGCTGTTGACAAGGGAAGGAAAATGCATTGACCGTATATTAAATGTGCACTTTATAGCTTGGTGCTGACATAACTTTGCATCCAGGTATCTTGGGTTTGGTTTTCCTCCGAATGCCTATAAGATAGAAACGTAAAGTGATGGTAAATGCAATTTCTTTTTTCAAAACAAACAGATTTATACTTATTTGCTTTGCGCAATGAAAGCCTCCTCTTCTCGTGTCCAATCTTTTTTACCTTAAAGCAAGGAAAAAATGCATATTTTTTACAAAAGGAAACCACCTCAATACTTGATTGCTATAAGATATTTGGTAGCAACTACTGCAACATTTCAAAGTCGCATTAACTTGAACCTATAAAATTTAGAGCTGATTCACACATGTGCGGTGCGGATTGAAGCTCAGGTTTCACAGCTAATTGATATGGTAGTTGTTTATCGGATCTGATCAGGTTTACATCAGGTTCAGGGTAGGTTTAGATCAAGTTCAGATCAGGATTTTATCCTGTTCACAACTGATGACATGTGCGGTTTAGAAATGGTTCCCATAGAAGTCAATAGCCTGTAATCCACACCTGAACCGGACTGCACTGCTCAAAAATCGTACATGCATCTTTTTCAATCCATACTGAATCTGCACTGCCTGTACAATGGACATTTGTGAACAAACACTATAGGAAACTATGTTATTTCACATGTCATGCGAATTGAATGTGGTTCAAACCACATCCAATCCGCATATATGTGAACTGGCACTCAAGAGGCCACTTAACAACTTGCACCTAAAGGTGCCTGCACATACCTTTAGTTGTGAAAAAAGCTTTTTCTGCTCTCATCATTCCATACTCCATACTGCAATGACCAGCAATAGAGAGGTGCATGCATTGCATTTCAGGGTAGGTGCAATTAATAATCAGTAAAGAATATTGTAGTACCAATACTGCATTCAAGTTTATCATTCATTTTAAGGTAGTATGATGCTTAAAATGTATTATAGACATGATAAGAATGATAAGGCTGAATCTGTGCAGTAAAAGGTTTGGTGTAACAAGCATATCTCTACACTATTAATGCAATTGAAAACAAATTGCTCATGGAAGATGGCCTATAACATAAACCCCATTTTTAAAGCCTTAAACATTTTGTGTACTATTTTTAGATCAGCATCAGGGTATTTATTTCTGTCACTGGATACTTTGTCCCAATGGTCTTGTTAATAATTTACAAGGATGAAGAGCTATAGCAGGGGCGTATTTACAGTGAGGCAAACAAGGTGTTTGCCTTGGGCAGCATTTTTCAAGGGGGTGACCTGCCCCCCAGAAGAAGGGACTCACATGGCAGATTACAGAAGATGGGGACCAGGTGATGCACTGCTTGAGCCATGGGATACGAGACAGGCTGTGCACTTCTGGAGAGTGTAGGTATAGGCTAACTCTAAGGATGGCTGTCTGCTTTCATTCTGGAAAGGTGCAGGTGAGTGCTGGAAGAATGCATCTCTTTGTCTGTGGCCGGCTGCTTTTGCTCTCTCTTTCCCATTTTCTTTTTTTTTCTTTATTAATAGGGGGGGGCAAAAAAATACACTACTGGGCTGCAGAGGTTGGTAAATTGTACATAGAAATACATTGCATCTCCATACAACCTTCTAAGAGTATTGGGGTCTCAAATGCTTACCAACTTTGTAGCTATATGGATACCAAGGTAAAGGGATACCTGGCTGTGCCACGCCAGTATCCCCTTACCTTGGACACATTCATTTATTTATAATAATTTACTACTGTAATATCACAGGAGCAGTGTGAGAACAGTGCAGCAACATCCCTGGCTGTATCTGGTTATATGTGTATTTGTTAATTTTATCCATATATTTATATTGTATGTGTTATTTATTCTAAATGCTCCTCCTTATATAAAGCCTGAATATACTACATATAAAAGTAATACATACAGTAATACTTGTGGTGATTGTTTTCCTAGGTTCTTTCTCCTTTGTCCGATTCAATCTTGGCTGAGAAAACGGTGACAGTACTGGATGACCGGGTGGGAATTGTAGAACTAGGAGTCCAACTTATTACTGGCCTCTCTTTGGCTGTACAAGCCAGCAGGGGACACAAGCGAGCCATCATCACAGCTACCACAGCCAGTGATATTCTTCATGACTTTAAACAGGTACATCACCAAAGTTCTCAGAAAACCTCAGAGTGTTAATGATGTCTGTACACTTTGGAATACTGGCTGCTTAGTTCATATACTTTATAACGTGTAGGGGCAAAAGAATCATTTTCATTGCAGTTTGTGTTCATTTCAGGTACTTAATTTGATGGAAATTAAAAGGAAAGATAATTTTTCCATGATTTTACAGGGTATTTAAATTACATATAGGAATTAACTTATTAAAGGAGTAGAGCATGCTCATTTTGTAAAGTGTATTTTCACATAGCTTGGTGAATGAAATTAAGTGGAATGAAATGAAAGATTGCCTAATAAGAAAAATAAAAAAATATATATTCTTGCTTGGACACAATTAGCTGATAGATGACGACAGGGCTGCGGAAAGCAGGATACAGGCAGTACTCCAGTACTGTATGTGGGCCGTTTCATGTCAGCAGGGGGTCCAGTAGGGGCTGCTGCATTCCTTCAGCAGATTGCAGTGCATAGTCAGTCTAAATCTCAATCTACACTTACTCCACCCTCCCCTCCCTCTGAGCATACCTCCATCTCCCACCACAATCGAGTGACAGTAGAGGAAAGGAATGGAGGTACACACTGTGAAGCATTCTATTGGTGCATGAGGCAATATTTTCCTGGGAACTGCAGAATGCAGCACACTCTTCAGTATTTGCAGGATGCCCTAGGCAAGGGCATCTGAGCTGTGTGGACAGAGGTAGCTGGTTTAGCACCCAGCCGCTCTGCTTGCAGAAGACCTCTGTAGTGTATAAAGAGACGACAAACATGGGGGGGAACAATTAAAGTTTATGGGAAAGTTAAAGTGTATGGGGGAGACCAGAGAAGAAGGTGCCCTGCCAAGTAGGCTGTCTGGGCCCCATGATTTCTAAAGGAGTTCAGATTCGCCTCATTCACTAAGCTAAATAATAATCCACTCTAGAAAGTCAACTCCACTATTTGAATGGACACTGATGCATTAGTAAATCATCCCCTCAGTCAATTTTTTTTACACACATAACATAATAAAAACTCCATGCTGTCCAAAGAACTATGGTTTAAGGGGGCATGTTTATTCCTTTAAATATCCTATATTTCTTGTTTCTATTCCAAATTTTTCTTTTTTTTTTTATGGAGCTATAATTTTTTGATTCTGGTGTTCTTTTACCAAGGTAGTAGGGACTGCTCCTTCTGTAAAATGTTCACATGGGTTAATGAATAAGTTGAAGCCGTGTTCACTTCAGTCATGTAAATTCCTGCTAAATGTCATTCACGTATGACTGGGTGTTTGAAATAAACACAGCTTCACCTTATTTACTAAGCTACGTGAGCAGCCTACTTTCTTTTAGTAGATCACCTAAGTCTTAGGTCAACATTTGTTAAAAGAGACAGAGTAATTGTATTAAAGTGGAGTTCCACTTAAAAGCAGAAGCTCTATTTATTTGCCTCCTCCCCCCTCCACTGCCATGGCACCTTTTGGGGGGGAGGGGGGAATGGGTACCTGGTTTTGACAGGTATCCGCTCCCAGTTCCAGCCGCAGCAAAGTGAGCCAGAAGTTCAGCCTCCTCCTTGCTCCTGCTGTCTCCTGGGAGCTTTCACAGGTCCCAGGAAACTGCCGGATCAATCAGGAGGCGGGGCGCAACTCGTGCAAACGCAGTGAGCACCAGGCTGTGAAGCCACACGCTGTCACAGCCTGGTGCCCAGAGTAGAGATGCTGACGCCAGAGATTCTGGTGCCATGGAGGACAGAAGGGACTGTGCGGGTGAGTACATCCCTGGACCCAGGGACAGGTAAGTATGTGTTTATTAAAAGTCAGCAGCTACAGTTTTTGTAGCTGCTAACTTTTAATAAACACAAAAACGTCTGGAACTCCACTTTAAGCCCCTGAGAGCTTTGTCTAGTGGCAACTCTACACATCTCTGCTTTAAATGCAAAAACAAAAAATGAAAGATTATCTCTGCAACAATAATTTGTAATATTACTTGCCAAAAATTAACTTTTCTTTAGTTTTAAATTCAGTGCAATGTTATATCAAATTTCCAGCAAATTGCAGTTAATTACTTCTTCAATGTAATTTCAAGTAAACAGTTGTCATACTTTCAATGCCACAAGCTTCTTTGCTAGTTTAAAAATTTAAGCACTGAATCGTGTACTGCTCAGGCTCTGACACCTCCTGTGGTTATTTAAAAGTGCTTAAGTACCTCTGTTTATTCATGTAGCGTCTCAGTTTATTCATGTGGACTAAATCTTGTCATCCCCCAATAGTGGCTTCTACATTCTGCAGAAAATCCTTTAAGCAAGTCATTTAATTTGTTCATAGACCAAAAATGTAATACAGCATCATACATGTCTTCCTGAGTAATGCTTTCAGACTGATGATTGCAAGAACAGCAAATCTTAGTGTCATTCTGCTGCAAAACAGAACATCAGGGGTCAATCAACACATTATCATACAACTTACTGCAATATGCTATGTGAAGTAAATGTATTAACTTGCTTAAAATCATTGAGCTTTATAAAATTATTCCTTTGCTTTTTGTTTAATGCAGGAAGCAGTTATGAGTGTTTGGATCCTATTCAGTGATGGCTCAGTAACTCCACTGGACATATATGAAAGCAAAGACTTCTCAATTGTGGTGTCTTCACTGGATGAGATGGTGGTGTCCACATATCAGAATCCTTTGTCTAACTGGCCTGTGGTGGTTGCAGAAGGAGAAGGACAGGGGCCTTTAATAAAATTAGAACTGGGGATTAGTGAGACCTGCCAGAAGTCGAAGAGGAAAAGTAGTCTTGCTGTTGGCACTGGAACTATCAAGGTTAAATTTGGCCAAAAGGACTCTGATCAAAAAGGAAATATGAATGAAATTCAAAACATTGATGATGATTTAAAGAAAATCACAAGTAAAACTACTGAGAAAGCTGCAGAGCAGGAAAGGACAGCAAACGAGAGGCCAAAACCTGGATCTGCTGTTGGTTCTGAGGATATTGTTAACAGAAACTCAACATCTGATTCTCCATTAGATTATCAGAAGAACTATAATGATGCCCATATTGTTCCTATACCATACACCAGTTTTCCTACACGAATAGCCTCAGTCCAAAACCAGGAAAGCGAACTTGCACAGACTTCACGAGGTCTAACAGATTTGGAAATTGGCATGTATGCCCTTCTTTGTGTGTTTTGCCTTGCAATACTAGTTTTCTTAATTAATTGTGTTGCTTTTGCATGGAAATATAGACATAAGAGGTTTCCTGTGGCTGATCAAACCAACATCCCTCATTCCCATGACTGGGTATGGCTTGGGAATGAGGTAGAATTACTGGAAAACCAAGTAGATATGCCTCTTCCTGCAGAAGAATGCACTACAATGATTGACCGAAGGTCACAATTCGAGGAAAGCAACTTTCTTCTCAATGGAGGTTCTCAAAAGAATCCATACAGTCAAATTATGAGGTCATCTGATTACACTTATGAAAAAGAGGAACAAAATGAGCCATTAAACCCAGGGGGGTCAAAGAGAAAACGGGTAAAGTTCACATCCTTTACAACTATCTTGCCTGAAGAAGGTGGTCCATATACCAATGCAGTCATTTTTGGAAATGAAGAAAATATCAAATGGGTTTGCCAGGATATGAACATTGGAGATTCACGTGAACTTAGAGACTACATGGATAGTCTTCAGGACAACCTGTAAAATGCTATGATTATATTCACCTTTATGCCTTCGTTTTGTTTGTTTCTTTTTTTTTAGGGTGGGACTATCCAATCAGCAATAGAGAAGCAGAACAACTCTTACATGGTTACAGTGATTATACTGTCGATACATTTTTGGCACTACATTACTCAGTGCACATGAAAGGTTTGTCAGTAGGTTATGTTCATTTTGGGTGCCATGGGGTGCAGAGAAGTCTCCAGGTAATCACTGCTAAAAACAATTCCTTAACATAACAAGTGTACTACGTTGGTTACAGAAGATGACCTGACACATACAGCCGTGAGTTCTGCTGAACTTTGGTCCATTGACTGTATGTCTGCTTGTAAGTGAACACTGTTAGGTTTACAATTAAAAGCACAGTGGACTTTTCTTGTAATATTTTAGATACATGTTAACTATAAATTTGAATGTATTACAAATGTGTACAAATGAAATATAAACATTAAACACCAGTTTTTGATAGAGTAATTCTATTTTGGGACAACTGGTGAAGGAAGACAACTATAGTAAAATAAATATATGACAACTCAATTTGTTATTCCCAATTTGTTATTTATATCAGAGGTATATACATGTATTTTATGTATATCTGATTAACATTTATTATTTGTTTTTCATTTACTCTAAATTATTAGAGTATTCCCATCCCAGATGCACTTACTGAGGGGTGTCAGTGGAGAGATTCTCACTAGTCCACCTGGCTGATACACTACTCTTTGCAACTCTGGGGATGATTTATTAAAAGTGGAAGTGCAGCTGTGCATGGTAGCCAATTAGCTTCTAACTTCAGCTTGTTCACTTACCCCTGGTTCACATATATGCGGCCATGCGGGCCACGTTTTGCACGGGCAAGATAGCTCATTCATTTGAATAGACTCCCGTGCCCGTGACACGCAGGAAAGAAGTCCCTGCACTTCTTCGGAAAACGCAGCCCACACAGGAACCTAGATTCCCAATACGGTTGCGCTTTCCAGTGCGGGCGGTGTGCCATTAGAACTAATAGCACCCGCCTGCGGGTCCTCATTTCTCTGTGAGGGTGGTGTGGCTGCACAGATTTTCATGCAGATCCACAGCGGCACCACCCGCACAGATGTGAACCTAGGGTTAAGCTTTGACAATGAAACCTGTAAACTGATTAGTTTTGATGCAGAGCTGCATCAGATTTTGCACGCTCCAATTTTAGTAAATCTCCGCCTCTGTGTGTATTGGAAATAAAAGCTCTTGTGATATTTTTCTGCCAGGGTACCTAGTAAGGACCCATATAATAAGGGAATAGGGGCGGACTGATCATTTGGAAACTCAGGCACTCCCCGAGGGCCCGGGGTCAGTAGGGGGCCCCAAGAGATGCCCCTGGTACCTTTTTCATAGGCTTTTTTGAGTTTGGGCAAGGACACAGGGGCCCCATGATCCCCTATTGCCCAGGGGCCCCATGAGTTGTCAGTCTGCCCCTGTAAGGGAAGCAAGGACAATGGGAGTATAGCATAACTAAGATTTTTCAGTCTTGCGTACCTGTAAACACAAAGCTGGCCATAGACTTATGGGACTATTGCTACTTGCACCTGGGGGTTACAATAGATCAGGTAAGTTGGAAAACTCATGCAAGTCTCTGTCTGTGCCTAGCTTCTCCCTCCTCTCCTTTCTAAAGGTGTAAACACAAAGACTGGACTTAGCTGAGCATTTGTGTTTTATGGAACATCAGTAGCGTCCTGTGCTTCTCAGGTATATGGGTTTTTAAGAATGCCGCTACCTAATAAATAAAAAATCTGGCTGTCTAAAAGGGATTCATTTTAGATCACGTGACAAAGAAACCAGTAAATATGTACCTTCAACATGTATTACCTATTAAGAAATAGCAAATCACCTCACTGATGACATTGTACTCTTTATTCTTTTAGCCTCGCAGGAGTTTTATATCTGCAGATGCATATCCCTGCAAACTCTTGTTCTGATCACTTGATTGCACAAAAACTGATATGGTGCCTGCTTCTCAACCACACAGAACTATTGAATTGTTTTATACACAACTGCTTTAAAGATAAGGATTGGAAAACACGTGCTGAGCATCAAAAAAAGTCTCTAGATCCAAAGGAGCCCATTATAAGTGGCAAAATTTACAGTCAATTATTAAAGAGCCATTATATAGTCGTCCAATATTTTTAGACCAATTTATTTATAATTAATCTTTCAAAAAGATGTTGGGGAGGGGGTTGGTGGCTTTTTAAAAATATGATGAGATTAAAAAAAATCTGATATAAAGTGAGAAGCTCACCATGGGCAGCTTTAATGTAGTTGTTCTCAAAAATTCCCCCTTCCCCCAGCGTAGCCTATAGACAATATCTACTTACATTTTTAAACCTGCAAGTGAGAAATAACACAACCACATAATCTCCTTGCTGAAGGTAATAGCCCACTTTTTAAAAAAAAACAACCCAAACATATTCTACACTTTATGGACATCAACATGTCCAAATATAACTTAGCAAATAGAAATGTTCATGTTGGAGCCCAACATAATAGCATAAATGATTGTATTTCTTTGGGTAGAGCCTCCACAATATTTGCAGTATCAGATCAATAGCTCAACTTTTCATATAATGTTTTTATAGACATAGTTTAACAAGATTTTACGGGTTATCGAATTTTCCTCCACTCTCAGCTGTCTGTTTGCATGTCGGTTCAAGAATTGAGAACTTACCCAAGTCTGATCAATTCCAAGCCATGCAGAAATGTTTCACTCTCTTCTTTTTAATAACTATGTCATTTTGGTTTTGATGGTCTTTATTCTTGAATAATGGCATCAGCTTCTCTTGGTTATCTGACCTTTTTCTAGCTAATGCAATTAAATATAAATGTAATCACGTCGACAAAATAAATATTCACATTTAATTTGGTTCCTAATATCACAGTACATCAGGGGAGTCCACACTGTAAATAAAGCTTGAATCAAATTTTCTCTAAATGAAAATGTAATTACATTGCCCCAAAGAGAGCTGTTTCAGCTTTTTTCCCTAAATGTGTACAGTCTGTTGAAGCTGTTATTGCTGTTTCCTACTAAAATCAATCCTATCAGCTGAAAAGAAAACAGGCTACTTAACAATGTTAGACAAATACTGGTGGTGCCATGTTGCATAGATTTTCACAGCCTACCATGTAGGCCTACATTAAAAAAAAAAAAAAAAAAATCATATCTGTCATGATAATTGCAAGCATAATAATTAAATCTAATTAATAAATCAGCATATACTCTAAAGGAAGGGCTCCGTGGTATTGTGATATTGACAGGGGACAGCAGAGGCTCTCTTGGATAACAGAACATTTTCTAAATATAAAGACTATAGCAACACTTTGTAAAAACCCCTTTCACTAATGCACATATCTCATGGTCAGAAGTAAGGACAGGAAAAGTCACTGAAAGGTTAACCACATACAGTGTAAAAATAAAAAGTTAAAACCAACTTCTAACCAAACCTCCAGCCAAAACATTTTCTTTTTACCCAAACTCTTTTTACCCTATTTACCGTAAGAACTTAAAAACTCCTAAGCACTCAGACCTGCCAATTAGCAAAAGGGATCTCTGCCAAGGTGCCCCTGCATGGGTGGATTCAATGCATGGAAATATCAACACTTGTCATGCGTCATTTATTGCTTGTTAGTGTCCTGGTGGTAATTGCCAGTAATGTGTGCATAAGGTGTGATTGTTAGAGCAGAATTATACTTTAGATGCTGCTGTATAACAGTTGGGTGTAGGCAGAACGCATGCAGATTTACCTGCCATATGAGAAATTGTTGTAGATCACAATAGCTTAAAACTTTTTGAAATGGGAAAGTGGGTCAGGAATATTTTTTTGGCCTTAAGATATACATAACTCTGAACTCCTTGATTGTATGAATGGCTGCAACGCTTTTCTCCAGGAACACACCAATATAAACGCACATATTTATTTATTTTAGGTACTTATATAGCTTTGACAATTTATATTATACATTCACATCAGTTCCTACCTTCAATGAGCTTACAATATAAGGTCTCGAAACCCATATTCATACATAAGCGCATTAGGGCCATTTTAGACAGGGGCCAATTAACCTACCATGTCTTTTTGGAATGTGGGAGGAAACCAGAGTATCCAGAGCAAACACACACTGGCACAGGGAGAACATGCAAACTCCATGTATGTAGTGCGGTGGTTGGAATTGAAACTAATGACCCTAGTGCTGCTAGGTGTAAGTGCTAACCACTTAGCCACTGTGCTGCCCATATACCACAGCAACCTGCACACCATATATATACAATGATATACACAAATGTGTTTAGTACACATATGGTCCAGCAGAAACATCCCATCTTCTCTCTTGTGTGCTCTGTCCCCTCTTCCCCCTTGTGTGTGTTACGATTTGGTGTCTCTTCCCAGCCTCATAAAGCAGATTTACTCTGAAAACACTATGGAGTATGTAATACAAATTGTGACATGTTCACTAAGCCTTGTCCTGTTTGCAGGTCCTATAGCAGCCATGTAAGTTGCTGTGATTATAGTTAGTTTTTATTCATCCATAAATAGTAAAATTATCCAATTTATTTTCAATAATATCTCCAAAGAAATAGGCATATTAATATCTGCCAGTCATGCATTTTATCAAAATTCGGTAATGGTGTAGTTACTAGACCAAGTAAAACTCTGATGTTATTGCCCCTGAGGAATATCTTCCATAGCCTGGGCTGAAGGCTGTAAAACTTTTGATTCCATACATTGATTGCAACAAGACCTCTTCCTAATAACAGTGCTCAGAATTATAGGTTTATCTAGCCAAGGCGATTCAGGAAGGTTAACAGCAAGGTGAAGTGTCAGGAAAGAAGTCCTGTCTTTAAATATAAATGCAATCAGTACAGAAAGAGAAATCCTGAGCCAGATTGCCAGGCCTATACATCTTAAGGAGAGCAGACATTTCTGTGTATGCTCCCTGCATATAGTTGGGGCTAGCTTAGTATATATAAAGATAATTCCTATTCTTCTATATGAAGACATGTCCTTTCATCTTGGGATTTATATGCTACACGTGGGCTCCCCGTTACCATAATTCCTTCTTTAAAATCAAAGAAAACACCTCTTTTGGCTACTGTGATGGCCCCAACATCTTTGTTAGGTCTTTCTGCAGGCTCAGAGTTATTGGTCATCTGAATTAATTGTCCATTTAGGCTCAGTTCACACTACTGTGACCTGAAAGTTGCGTGACTTACAGTGCGACTTTGCCTGGCGATTCCCAGTAATTTGTTGGCGACTTGAGTACGACTTTGATCTGATTTGATGCACGACTTTCATGCCATGCAACTTTGCCTGGGTTATTTTCCTGTAGTATCGGATCCAAATCACATCAATATAGATGAGGATCCGACTTGGAGGTGATTTCTATTAAAGTCTATAGGCACAAGCCGGATAGAAGTCACCTTGAAGTAGTACAGGAACCTTTTCTAAAGTTGGAGCTACTTCAGCTAATTAAGACAGCTCTTCTCATTGACTAACATGGGATTTCACACGTCATGCGACTTAGGGGGTCTCACAAGTCAGATCCCAAATCGCACCAGTGTGAACCGAGCCTAATGACAACAAGGGAGGAGATTTATTAAAACTGGAACACTCAGAATCTGGTGCAGCTGTGTATGGCAGCTAATCAGTATCTAACTTCAGCTAGTTCAATTAAGCTTTGGCAATATAACCTGGAAGCTGACTGGCTACTATGAGGAGCTGCACCAGATTTTTGCAGTCTTGAGTTTAAGTAAATAACCCCCAAGATGATTTTCTACCTATTTTGGCTATCCTGAAATTCTTTTGTATTTGGTTTTCACTTTACCATTTGGTTTTCTCTCGTATATGCAAACATGTAGGTGAAATGCAAAATACCCAATAAAGTGGAGCTTCACCCGAAAGTGGAAGTTCCACTTTAGGAACTGGTCCCCTGCTCCCTGTGAAGAATTGGCACCTTTGGGGAGTAGGGGGGGGGGGCAGGTATCCACTCCCACTTCCATTCCGACCACCTAGGTGATCAGAAGCAGAAGTTCTCCACCCCCTCCCTCCCAGCAGTTTTCCGGGACACATGACAGGTCCCCAGAAGACTGTGGGACCATTCACAATGTGCAACTCTGCTTGAGCATGTGCAGTGGGCACCTGGCTGTGAAGCCGCAGGCTGTCACAGCCAGGTGCCCACACTTAAGATACCATCGCCGGGGACAGAGGATGGCTGGGGAACCCAGCTAGGGTAAGCACACCGCTGGATCCTGGGACAGGTGAGTGGCTGTTTTTTAAAAGTCAGCAGCTACAGCTTTTATTTTTTTCACAGGAGACTGGAGCTCGCCTTTAACCTAATATTAAAACATAGTAGATCTAAACCCAAGAACAAAAATATAATATATTGAAGATTGCCAGTCCTTAGATGTTGTAGCTTTATTCAAGCCAAGTAAATTTTCTGCACAGAAAGTACAGACAAATGCCTGAATATCCTGCCAGAAACCCAGTTTGCTGAGATCTCAAACAATGTTACCTGCTTTTTCAGTTATCTTCTATGCACTACAAAATGTTTCCACCCTATGTTGTGAATATGAGAAGCGTTTTAAGTCCAAATGAGGAGAGCAGCCTAGGGTAACCATACAGTGCAACTGTATGGTAAGTGAGCATTGCCACCCTAGGACAGATAGTTACTGACAAGATCATCAGATGAAAATGAAGCAAATAAATCCTGGACAAAACCTAGTGCAGCCACCTTTACTAAGTACTAGTAAGCTATAATACATTACATGATTGTTCTTGGGTTTAGATATGCTTTAAATAATTCCCCTCACTCTCATAGCCATCATTTAGGAAAAAAAAAAGCAAACCAGGAGCACTTTTGTACCTTCTCACCTTCCCGTGAACTTACAGATATTTTATAAGAGAGCTTGCTTTTTGAACTAGCATTGTGTAAAACTCCATTGCTTCTTTGATCATTGCTAAGGGAATGCTTTACTGTATATATATTATCTGTGTAGGAAGGAGCAGATTATATGCATAAAATCACTGGCCACAGGCCATGTGATTGTAAACATGGCAAGAAAAGACAGCAATATATACTGTTCAAAACAAATAATCAACTTGTTTTTGGTGAATACATATCCCTACACTAAATATAATTAGGTATTTTTGGCTAATGTGGCTTTAATAATGCTTCAAATTTAATAAGCAGTCAGTTCTATAACCCCACAATCAGTAATATAATTTGGACACTTGATTAATGATTTTACAGCAGCTGTTTTAGAAATAATTATTGTTTGTTTTTAAACATTGCTGTAATATTTTGTGTAATTACTCATTGTGCTGAAGTATTGGGTTCTAATTGACCTTAATAAGTTATAATTCCTGATGCACTTGGCTGAAATAACGTAAGCGAGAAAGACCTTACATAGGGTTTAAAAGACTTCATACAAATAAATAGATGCAATCAGAATTCTACACAGTGTATGATTATGAACACATCTTCCAGAAATATAAAATATTTATATCCAATATATTTTCTGTATATTTGTATTTATGAGACACTAGAAATGCTTGCATTAAAGAGTTGTATAATATACATCTTCAATGAAAATTTGCCTTGCCACTCAACGTTCTTCAGAATATAGTAGTTTTGTGATGCTTCCATGCAGGGCACTAAACACAATGCAATTTCATTTCCCCAGCTGGAAGCTGCTGAGAAGGCAGGTGGTTAAAAAAGTAAGCTAAATATATGTCACTATTTGCTGATCAAGATAGCAACGGAAGCCCCCATATTAAATACTGTGCTTTACTGGATTATATTCCAGAAATAAATGAAAGCATAGGTGGTGCTTCAATGTCTTGTTAAATTCAGGGCCAAAAGAGAATGTGGAATAGTTCTTTTTGTTTGCGTTGAAAAAATACACTATACTGTATGGATTATTGTAATCATACAGTACCTCTTTTAAAGCGGAATATGATTACATATATTAGATAGTTAAATTCCATTATATGACAGCGGCTTTTCTAAAGGATCGCTTTGTTAAAAATATTATTTTCTGCAAACTCCATGTGGTTAATACATGTAATGAAAGTATTTAGTACATACTCTGTTTTATTTCTCATCCTTCTATATAGTTTGAGCACATAGTTTTCTCCACATTTATATAGAGACTAAATTGTCAAACAAACGTCACAGGGACTGGGACAAATTATAACACTGTACGGGCTGCTGCTTTGGGTATCTTTTTATTTTGCAATGTTCAAATCCTGTTGCTTTAACTGCTACAACACCCATGACAACATTATAGATTGCCCCAACCCCTATTGCTAAACATTTGCTGCACAGGTTATTGTTATGTGAAATGTGATAAAAATATAAAGGTATGTCAAATAACAAAAGGAATTCATACACTGAATACTATCATTATAGGTATTACCTACATACAGTTATCAGAGTTCAATATTTTCCTTCATAATGGTTCACACAATGCTTGTTAAGTAGCTATTGTGTTTAAATACATACAATAATTCGATACAATACATGCTAAAATAAATAATTATGTAACAAATTAATAAATAAGTAAAATGTACATATTTATGAATTTTCTACATATTTATTAAGAACACACTGTATCACTTTTTTGTGTATATTTTGTTCAAACACATGTGGTTATAGCTGCACCGGTGCTAGGTACACTGAGTGTACGGTAGCGCAAATTACATTATTTATTCTATTATTTGTGTTTAAGTGACAATCAATCCTAGTCCCAACAGGGTTATTTGCTGAAACCACTGGTTGTCAGAATATATGAACACTTGGGCTTCCAATCTTGCTACAAAGCATTCAGAAAGAACAATCCACAGCAGTGTAGTTTAACACAAAGCTTTTACATTCTATTTAAATGGAAGTGATGTGATGTCATTGGTAAAATAATCAGCACTTCCTGTGAGCGCAGTAGCCATTTTTAACAAGTAAAGGGCTGCCTGGCAACAGTAGATTACTATAATAGTTTGTGCATGGGTTTGCAGGTCTATTAGAATTGCATTCCAATACACAATTTCTGCAGTACACCATAATGGAAATGCCATGTATTTTGGTATGTTGCATTATAATAAAGGGCAATGTCTGTTTTTTTCTCTATTAACAGACTGCAAAGGAGGGGGCCTAAATGTTTTTTCTTTGTCAGATTCAGTGAGAAAAAGATGATCTTTGCAATACTGTATGAAGAATTATGTTCCCTTATATTTAAAGACAGTGTCCGTTTATATACTACACTTTTTGTTTTTATTAGCTGTAAATGGATCTCTTCTTGAGTTACCGATTCCTTTGTGAATTAACAAGACTAATCTTACAGTGATGAATCAACTTATATTCATGCTGATTGGTAGTTTACCGGTTCAATGTTAGAGTCACCAGCTAAAGTGGAATCGATGTATTGTAAACTAAACCACTCATCCTAAACTCCTATATTGATTAACCAATTTGAGGGCCCTTTCCCACTTTAATGTTAGAAAACCATGGGGGGAGCCAAGACCTGAGATTTTCCGGGTTAATGCCACTATGATGAAACATGTCATGATGTCCTACAGTCAAAATACAAAATAAAGGATGTGAAATGCATGTCAGTGCAAGGTTGAGATGGGAACAATTCCATTTCACAAAGGGTGTTTTAAACATCAGTGGCAAAGGGTCCAATATACTGATGCATCTGTGGCTAGTACAGCATATAACAATTCAACTCCTAGTGTGCAATTCTGAGGCCAATTAATTATCTATGAATCAAAACTACTACACCATGCCATGTTTAGGAAAAAAATATAAAGCCTACAAACAATTTCTGTTTTACACTTTTTCTTATGTGCATCTTCAATCCTAATTCAAATTTGCTCTGAGCAACTCTATCAAGTAGCTGAATAAAAGGAGAATATTAGTGTTTAGAATTCTTCAAAATGGAAGTTAAAGCAGAATTTGTCTTAGTTTGTTTTCATGAAATAGGTATTTTACTCTGAAATCTGATAAGCAGATTATTCAGTTTTGGGAAGACTTGGGTTTGCCATCAGTCTCTATAACTGGCCCCTGAGGAGTGAAGGGGTAACTCCATTGCATGCAGGAATTTGTAAGTGGTTTTCCATCTTTGCACATTTTTTTAGGTTGTTACAAGTATACTTGTTATATTATAAACACATAGGCTGCCGTTGCTTGCCTGTCATGTTCATCCAATGGCTTCATTGCCAGGAACAAGAATGCAATATAATGAAGTCAACTCTAGCTACATCTTTTTGCAGGTCACTATATCATGAACTACTGAAGTCAATGATCAGCATAACAGCCAGGCTATTAAAAACCCCAAAAAAGAGAGCAGAGGAAGAAGCAGCGCCAAATAAACCAATGCCTAGAATGATAAACCTTAACTTTCACAGGGGTAACACACATAGATGATTTGTTATATATTTAAAGCTTGTACAATTTGAGGACCTTATCTTTAATAGAACTGCCAAACATGTGTATGATCTAGTCTTTTGCCACCCATGCAGGAGTTCTAGATGTGACTGGGGACTAAGAGAAAGTTGCAAAATGACTGCATATGTAAAGCTATGTCTCTCGCACACACAGATTGATTGGCAAATGAAGTCTCACGGCCAATAGTTGGCCTGTGTCAATCAAAAACAAAGATCACAAGTTCTCCTCATTAAACTGACATTATTGGAATGGATGTGGTCAGTTATACTTACGTGCACCAAGTCTTAGTATCCTATCCATAATCCCTATTTCTGCACTAGAATCTGTCCACTTCCACCCCTTCTAGAGTATACCTGGTACTGCATGCAGCCCCTACAGAACCAAGTTATGAAATCTGTAGGTGCTTAGAGAAACCATAGCACTTTCAGGACAATTAATTGTACTCCATGTAGATCAGGGGCGGACTGACAACTCATGGGGCCCCAGGCAATAGGGGATTATGGGGCCCCTGTGTCCTTGTACAAACTCAAAAAAGCCTATGAAAAAGGTACCAGGGGCATCTCATGGGGCCCCCTACTGACCCCGGGCCCTCGGGCAGTGCCCGTGTTTCCAAATGGTCAGTCTGCCCCTGATGGAGATAGAGTAGCTAGTCTGAAAGTCCCTTCTTTGAACATTATATGTGTCATAAATCCTTTTCACACAGGAATAAAAAAGTGTGTTTTCTTATGACTAAACATGGTGACATTGCCTGGGTAATAATTGATAAGCAACACCAGGCTTAGGTTCTCCCAATGGTAACTCTGTCAGAAACCTGGAAAATGTAAACAGTATATTGTGATAAAAAGAAAAATGCATATCAAAATCAAAATTAGAATCTGAGTTGTAGGCAGCTGAAGTGATATGGAGCTGCTCTATTTTCAGGAAGAAGTCAAGCTTGCCTCCATTCCTTTTCAACTCTTCACCTACATGTTGGTCCTTAGTTGGCAGGAAGGGCAAGGCTAAGCTTGACTTTTATTAGAACATTTACAATTTTCATATAACCTCTGTTGCTTATCTCTGGATCTTACGTTCATTTCAACATGAGGTTGTCATTAAAGATAATCTCCATTCAAGCCTTGTTTGATAATATGCTCAGTTCTAATTGCCCACATTTCAGACAGATTTATTTTAAATAGCAGCCTGAGAATTACTAGATGCTTCCACCAAGACTGAAAGTTCAAATACAAGTCTTTTTTGTTAGTAATATTGAATGACCCATAATTAATTTTCTATTAGTCAGAATAAAAGCAGCAAAACATTATACCAAGCAATTCTATAGTAACCTAAAGGTCCTCCCTATGACTCAGGTGATTTTTCTGTAGTGTGTGTTGGATTAAGGACATATTTATTTGTAAATATCATACATATTATAAGTGGCAAAGTGACAAGAAACCAGAGATTATGTTTCGTGGAGACACATATTCTATTTTAGCATATTTTTTTCTAAAAAAGCCCTTTTACCGAGAGATACACAAATTGCTTTGTAAGAAAACCAGTCAATAGCCAGCAAAGACAATTGTGCTCTACTACAAGGAAAGGGAACCGATTTTAAATGTTACATTTATAAAACATGTTTCTTAAAGTATATCTAAACCCAAGAACAAAAATGTAATACATTGTGCTTACCAGTCCATGTGGTGGCTGCATTGGTTGTCTTTTTTCAGGATAGTACAGAAAAATAACTTTGATCCTGAAGGCATTCCAATGTCTTTGTAACTTCCTACATACTGTACTAAAATCTAAAACAATATCTCCAGCTCCTCCCTATGTAATGGAGATAAGGATAGTGCTTATTGTACAAATCAGGGTGACAACACTGCTCCTTTATAGATAGATGACAAGAGAGAGTTCTTACCCTAAGACAAAAATTGTGTTACTGGCAGGATCAACAGGTGAAAATAAGGAAAGAAAGAACGTATAAACAAAACTAATGCAGCCATCACATCTTAGGCCTGGTAACTGCAATATATTACCTTTTGGTTTTTGCTTTAATTTTAAATGTTCTACAGTGAATTCATTCTTTCATTTGTTAAATATAATCAGACTGTATTGATAAAGTGTACAATTGTTTTAAAAAAACTAGATACCAGCTGGGTTTCTGGTATGGAAGTTAAAAAATACTATATTTTTTGCTTGGAGAATGTTGAAAGATAAGTTTCATTTTAATAAAATATATTGACTTGAAAGGAACAATCAATCTAAAATATACATTTATACATGTAGGGACAAGCTCTTGGATATAAAGATTTCTATAGATGTATAAAATCAGCCTTTTCAGCCTATGAGAGAATGGCTTTGGGTTGCTACTTGTTTTTTTATTGGTATTCTAAGGAGAAAGTCATTTGAGAGTAGGAACACATCCCTAAGCAATGTAAGAATATTAGTATCATTATTTTCTGATTAGATTATAACAGTTTTACATGAATTAATTTCTCTTTCATATAAACTAGTGTACATTTTGGATTTATTGATCCTTTAAAGTAGTGGCTTGGTTTAAGAAGTGACAAGGTGAGTCTTTAATTTGTGATGAGCAGAAGCCAAAACCACCTTTCTAATCCATTTGTGAACCTAAATATGAGTTTTCTGCTTCTGCTATCAAACTCTGTACAAATGATTTTTATTGACAATTAACATGAAATGACTGTTGTAAAAATTAACACAATGAACTTCAGCCTTGCCAAGGCCTGTCCTATGAATTGGAACCACACCACCAACACTGACCTGTCTACTGTCATATAATAAAACAGGCACTTCCTGATATCTGGAAGTCATTGTATATGTACAGTACTTTCACGTGTATATTATGTATTTTATTGAACAATAAAGTAATAATGTTACTTAAAGAGCTTCTCGGTGTGCTGCTGTATTTTATAAATTATTTATTACAAGTATTATTGGGTAAGATATTGATTCAATTATAATGTAATGAGACGTGTCATTGTCAACACTTGAAAGCAAGCATTCATAAAGAGAAAGAGATGAAGCTTCTTGAAATGGTAAATGTTCTAATGGTAAGTGTACAATGTTTGTTTAGATTTTCCTGGTATGTCATCTGAATATATTTCCATGCATTTAAATAGAAAAATGCAATAATCTGATTTATCATGCACTCATACTTTTATTTATTGCCACATTTTTATAGTATGTAATATTTCTTTAACTACTACTTAAAGCAAACATAAAATATATAGTTCCTTTTTTTAATAGAAAGAATGTGATTGTTGTCATTGGCGATGCAAACAAGTTTAACCATTCATTTTTATGTTATTAAATAATTTTATTATTATAATAAAAACAATATAACAATACATTTCACATGAACTTTATTGGCATCCCAGTCTTAGTCTGTAGAGTTCAATATTGATTTGGCCCACTCTTTGTAACTATAACAGTTTCAACTCTTCTGGGAAGGCTTTCCGCAAGGTTTAGGAGTGTGTCTATGGGAATGTTTGACCATTCTTCCAGAAGCGTACTTGTGACGAGAAGGCCTGGCTCATAGTCTCTGCTCTAATTCATCCCAAAGGTGTTTTAAAGGGTTGAGGTCAGGACTCTTTGCAAGCCAGTCAAGTTCCTCCACCCCAAACTCTCTCATCTATGTCTTTATGGTCTTTGCTTTGTGCACTGGTGCGCAGTCATGTTGGAAAAGGAAGGGGCCATCCCCAAACTGTTCCCACAAAGTTGGGAGCATGAAATTGTCCAAAATGTCTTGGTATGCTGATGCCTTAAGAATTCCCTTCACTGGAACTAAGGGGCCAAGCCCAACCCCTGATAAATAACCCAACACCATAATCCCCCCTCCACCAAACTTTACACTTGGCACAATAAAGTCAGGCAAGTACCGTTCTCCTAGCAACTGCCAACGCAGACATGTCCATCAGATTGCCAGACGGAGAAACATGATTCGTCATTCCAGAGAACACATCTCCACTACACTAGAGTCCAGTGGCAGAGTGCTTTACACCACTGTATCCCATGCTTTGTATTGCACTTGGTGATGTAAGGTTTGGATACAACTTCTTGGACACGAAAACCCATTCCATGAAGCTCTCAATGCACTGTTGTTGTGCTAATCTGAAGGCCACATGAAATTTGGAGGTCTTTAAATATTGACTCTAAAGACAGTTGGTGACTTTTACGCAATGTGCGCTTCAGCTTGCGCTGATCCTGCTCTGTCATTCTACATGGCCCACCACTTTGTGGCTGAGTTGCTGTTGTTCCTAGTTGCTTCTACTTTGTTATAATACCACTAACAGTTGTCCATGAAATATTTAATAGCAAGGAAATTTTATGCATGGAATTATTACACAGGTGGCAACCTATCACAGTGCCACGCTTGAATTAGCTGAGGTCCTGAGATCGACCCATTCTTTCACAAATATTTGTAGAAGCAGTCTGCATGCCTAGGGGCTTGATTTTATACACCTGTGGCCATGGAGGTGATTGGAACACCTGAATCCAATGATTTGGAGGGGTGTCCCAATACTTTTGGCAATATAGTGTACAAATTGTCCATGACTAAAAGTAAAGCATTCTGGTACGTACAGTTACTGTCTGTCCCCTGCCGTCAGCTTCAGAGTGGGACTCTTGCATTCTGTGAGGAAGCAGTTGTCTGCAGAGTTCAGACACACCCCCTACCAAATCAGATCTGTAGCTCTGCTTCCTGCTGATTGGAGACCACTGACTTGGCAGGAGGTGTGTTGGACCTCTAAAAAAAAGATCATTGATTCCCCCCTGTTCAGCATGCTGGCAGGATACAAGCTTTCCTATTCAGGATGCGGCTGTTTGTAAAGAAAAATGGAAAAAATGACGTACTGAAAGTTAATTTGGGCTTTAACTACAAAAGTGGAGGATAGGTATAAAATGCACGAACCTATAGATGCAAAAGCTTTCATTGCCCCTGCTTTGGCTGAATGCTGGGACACAGAAAGTTTCTGCAGATAACTGCAGGCATCTCTAGTCTGCTTTTTATACCTGTCAGCAGCCTTTTCTTTTTGTTAAAATTTCAGACAACATAGAACCCTGGGCAAATATTAAAGTGGGGACCCATATGCTGAAATTTCTACTGTGTAACATACAGTCTTTACAGATCAAGAGGTCTATATATAAGTAGAAGGGGCACAAACATGTTAGCAAATAAAATGCACTTTTAATAGTGCTAAATCTTTCGGCCAGTAAATGGCAAACACATAAATTTCTTCAAATAGTAGCATTAAATAAAAACAAGATGTATAAAAGGTAGGTAGTTTAAAGAAAGTGAGCTTCAGCAATCAGCAACATAGTGCCCCCTATTTTCAAAAGCATAACACCTCCTTAGTGTTCAATTTTACTTATTATAATATTACTTAAATAATAGAAGGTGGTTAGGATCCTAAGGATAGCTGTGGAAGGAGAAGCAAACGTGGGGGCACATTTGGTTACAAATTAGACAACAACTGTGGTGTGTGTAGTGCTCCACACTTAGGCAAATACTTTGACATATGAAAGTGAAGAGCAGACATGGCTTAATTTGACCAATTATGCCACCCAGCTGTAAATTTACATTACAGCCAGGAAATCGCTCATTTAGAGATGGCTGTTTGTCATGTAAACATCAGCACCGCAATGCTTCATCATGATTGACGTGGATTACATTGCTGGACACCATGATTGGCATGAATTTACTTTGGGCACTAATACAATCTAATTTTTACATGTGTGTGTTTTATTTCAATTAAAGGACAATAAACGAATATATATATATATATATATATATATATATATATATATATATTTAAACTATTACTATACATTACTAGAGGACGCCAGAGTGTTTCTATCATACTTTCATTAAGAATTAGAAGATCAGAGATCTTCAAAATTTACAGCCATGTAAATTTTGCCTTTAGCAGGACATTTTTAGTTGGGGGGAATTGTACTAGAGATAAAACAATAGTTTAAGGTGCTTTAGGTGTTTTAACACAAGAAATACAAGACCACATGATGAGCAGTGTAAAATTGGCCAACCGTAGGATAATTTCAAATAGAAATTTTAGGCTAAAATTTGCTACAGACAAAAAACACAAGTAGGGGTTTTACTTATTAGGATACTGCAGACGACACAACAGAGTAAAATTGACCAGCAATAGGACAGCTTTAACACTTTCGCTACCAGAGCCATTTTTGCATTTTTTTTTTTGCACACGTTTTAGGCCTGAAGATTACACAAAATCCCCAAAATATTATATATTTTCTGAAAGCACACACTAGAGAATAAAATAGTGGTAGTTACAATTTCTTATGTCACATGATATTATTGCAAAGGGCTAGGAAATGCAAAATTTCAGTAAAAGTCACACTAAAGTGAATTTTAGGGCAAACAAATGCAATAAATTACACCAAATTTTTGATAAAATATAAAAGACAAGGTTGTGCTGAGTAAATAGATACCCAACATGCCAAACCTTAAATTTGTGTGTGCCTATGAAATTGCGTCAAACTTCATTACCCTATATTTTCTATAGATGAGGCTTCAAAATCCCCTATAGGTCATCACTTTAGTGTTACACAGGATGTCTGGTGCCAGAATTATTTCTCTCACCTTGGCGTGCACAACAATATGTAACATGTGTGTCACAATCAACATTTTCATGTTTAGGTTTCCCGACATGTGCATTTATGTTCATACATGCATATATGTGGGAGTGGTGGGGGCCTCAAATTTTTTTGGGGGTATGTTATATGCTTGAGTGTAACTTTATTTTTTTTACAAAAAATCCCATTTTTTTTCCCACTTATCTTGTTTTACCATTTTTCCCTATTACATAGGGGACACAAAGCCCCCTATTTGATGACTTGTTGGGGACAGGTTCTCTTTATTGAGACATGCAGGGTCTAAAATACCGTGTATGTCTCCTTTGGGCTTCATTAGATGTATTGCAATGCAAATCACATTGTAATAGATCCTTCCCCGGCTATTCTAACCAGGAATGTGACAGCTGAGACCCAGAAGTGATGTACTGGTTGTCTTCTCTTCTCTCTCTCCTCCATCCGATGGCACCTGCCACGGCTCTCTTTGGGCACACAGATGGGCCACCAGAGCCCGGTTACATAACAGGAGTGCACCTGTGGAAGGGGCACCAGAACCAGGGGCTGTGGAAGCGATCAGCAGCAGTGGAGCTGCCTGACCACTTCCACCTGACAGGCAGGAGTCAGTTTTATACACAATCCCAGCCACTGGATTGTGTATAAAACCCCCACGCTGTCAGGTCCGTACGGCGTATAGACATGGCAGCAAAAGGGTCAATCAGAGATAATAGGCATAATTGATGTATGCTTAACTTTTATCCATGGGGATAGGGCAGTGCATTGAATGTGAGGTGGTTTACATACACACAATGTTTGTACAGCTGGACCTCAGCTGTCAAATTTCTAATGTTTCCTGCAGGGTAAATCCTGTTGTGTTTCTTCCAGGCACAGAAGAGGTCCCACATAATGTTTCCGCAGCTGGACCTCAGTTGCCCAATTTCTAATGTTTTTTAGAGGGTAAATCCTGGGTGACGCCTCAAAGTCTTGCAGCCTTTTTCACTGCTCCAGGTCTGTAAAGGTGACACTCAATGTTTCCAAAGCTGGAACTCAGCAGCCAAATTTGTAATGTTTTCTGCAGCTTAACTACTTGCCCTCCTGAGGATTTACCCCCCTTCCTGACCAGGCATTTTTTTGCTACTTGGCTCTGCACTAATTCAACTGATAATTGCGCGGTCATGCAATGCTGCACCCAAACGAAATTTATGTCCTTTTTTTCACACAAATAGAGCTTTCGTTCGGTGGTATTTGTTCACCTGTGCGCTTTTTATTTTTCATGCTATAAACAAAAAAAGACCGAAAATTTGGAAGAAAAACGATATTTTTTACTTTCAGCCATACAAAATATACAGTAAACTCAAAGTTAGTTATAAATTTAGGCCAAAATGTATTCTGCTACATGTTTTTGGTAAAAAAATCCCAATAAGTGTATATTGATTGCTTTTTGTGAAAGTTAGTGTCTACAAACTACGGTATAGATACTGCAATTTACGCCATTTTTTTGCTATACAGTGCTGCGCTAGTTTAACGGACAATTGCGCGGTCATGTAATACGGTACATAAATAAGCTTTCTTTTGGTGGTATTTGATCACCTGTGCGCTTTTTATTTTTGGTGCTATAAACAGAAAACATTTTGAAGAAAAAAATAAATTTTTGAAAAAAACAATATTTTCTCATTTCGGTCATAAAAAATATCCCAACATTTCGTCATAAATGTAGGCCAAAATGTATTCTGCTACATGTTTTTGGTTAAAAAAAATCCCAGTAAGTGTATATTTATTGCTTTGTGTGAAAGTTATAGCGTCTACAAACTATGGTAAAGATAATGGAATTTACACAGCTTTTACTTTCTGACTGCCCATCACATTTCTTGAGGTGCTAAAATACCAGTACAATACACCCTCAAATGACCCCTTTTCAGAAAGTAGACACCCTAAGCTATTTTTTTTTTTTACACAAAGTTGTCATTTAAATGATTTATTTCTCACACAAGCCATGGGTATATGTGGAATTACACCCCAAAATACATTCTACTACTTCTACTGAGTATGGGGATACCACATGTGTGAGACTTTTTGGGAGCCTAGCGACATACAGGAGCCTGAAATCCAATGAACACTTTGAAAGCCTGAAGGTTCGTAACTTCCTCATTACACTTCCTCACTACCTATCACAGTTTCAAAGGCCCTGAACTGCCAGGATAGCACCAAACCCCCCCCCCCTCAAATGACCCCTTTCTGGAAAGTAGACACCCCAAGGAATTTAAAAAGAGGCATGGTGAGTATTTTTCAGATCTCATTTTTTCTCACAAGGTTTTGAAATATAAAAAAAGAATAGAAAAAATATGTTTTTGTTTTTTTTCTTCATTTTCCAAAAACTTGTGGAAACAAATGAGATCTGCAAAATACTCACCATGCTTCTTATCAAATTCCTAGGGGTGCCTACTTTCCAAAAAAGGGTCATTTGGGGGGGGGTTAGGTGCTATCCTGGCATTTCAGGGCCTCCGAAACTGTGATAGGTAGTGGGGAAGTGTAATGAGGAAATAAAGCCCTTTAAAAGCCTGAAGGTGCTTATTGGATTTTGGGGTCCTGTACTTGGCTAGACTTTAAAACATCTCTCACATGTGGTACCCCCATACTCAGGAGAAGTAGCAGAATGTATTTTGAGGAGTGATTCCACATATACCCATGGCATGTGTGAGCAGTAAATCATTTAAGTGACAATTTTGTGTAAAAAAAAATATATAGTTTTTTGTCATTTTCCAAAAACTTGTAGTAAAAAAATAAATTCTTCTATTGATTCAACATGCCTCTCAGCAAATAGTTTGGGTATCTACTTTCCAAAAAGGGGTAGTTTTGTGGGGTGGTGGCATTCTATGCCCAGCATTAGAAGTTTATGCTACACATCATTCACTCTTCTAACTACCTGAAGATCAAGCCTTTTCTGACACTTTTTGTTCACATGAACAAAATCAATATTTTTTGCTAGGAAATTCATTTAGACCCCCAAACATTATATCTATTTTTAAAGCAGACACCCTAGTGAATAAAATGGTGGGTACTACAATTTTTTATAGCACATAGTACTCGCGCAGCGATTTTTCAAAAGTAAATTTAAAAAAAAATACACTTTTTTTACTTTTAATGCACAAAAACACAATATATTGGCCAATTATTTGGTAAAATATAAAAGATAATGGTATGCCGAGTAAATAGATACCAAACCTGACATGCTTTAAAACTGTGGATGCCCCGTGCAATGGCGACAAACTGTAAACATTTTTAATAACCATAGGCAACGCTTTAAAAGCCTTTAAAAGCTACCATTTTAGATTTACAGAGGAGGTCTAGTGTTAGAATTACTGCCCTTGATCTGTCGTTCACAGCAATACCTCACATGCATGGTGCAACCGCTGTTTACATACCGGCACAGGGTCAAGGCTTGTGCACACAGGTGTGCACGCACGGTAGGGGCGATTTGTTTAGATTTTTTTAATTATTTTTACATTGTACCTTTCATTTTTTTTTTTATCACTTTTAATGCTATCACAGGGAATGCAAATATCCACTAAAACTTCAGTGGGCATTGTCATATATTCTTTTTTGAGAAATCTGGGGTCTACAAGAATTCCTCTGCCCTTACATTATCTAATCAAACCAAAATCGGTGTGATCAGATGCTTTCCCAATTTACAAATGGCACTGTTTATATCCTGTGAAACTGAAGTGATGAAATGCTTGTAGCTTCCGAATTCTTAGATGATAGAGATGATTGGCACCACTCTGGTCAGTTAGCAGAAACTCCGGCTGCATTCTCAGGTTCCCCCAATGGCATGAGACTGCCTGAGAAGGCCGTGGAAGGCAGCGGGGGGGGGGGGGCATCATCACCAGCTGCTTGTAAAAGCAATCCTGCAGCTAATTAGCCACTAGGATTGCTTTTACATGAAAGCCGATCGCCGGCTGAAAAAAATGATACCAGGATGCAGCTGTAGGCATCATCCTGGTATAACCATTCAAAGTCCAGTGATGTACCAGTACATCGCTGATCCTTGTTGGCTGTATATGTTATGTCCTTTTTTTTGTATGCAGTCTGTGGACTGAATGAAAAAATGAGAAGAAATCTCTGCCAGAAAAAGTGTGTGGTATGCCCACCATTAGAATATAACGCCCTGCATCCACCCACTTCTAATGGTAAGCACACATTAGGTCACACTTTGCCACAAGCGCCAATTCCAAGATTGTACAAATGTTTAAATAGTGGCACACTTGAATAAAAGTTGTCCACGTATAAGTGGTACCCCATATGGAAAATGGATGACACCAAGTCCCAAACTATCTTGCCACTGCTCCCCATGTAGTCTGGCCATCCAGGGGGCTCCTCGTGACTATCTTTTCCCTCGTAAATCTGAAACTTATAAATATAGACTGTTGTCCTCTCACAGATCTTCTACATCTTGACCCTATATCTGGCACGCTTGCAGGGGAGAAATTGTTTGAATGCAAGGCAGACACAAAAATTATTGAGGGACTCATCAATGCAGATGTTTTGCTGGGGAGTATAGACATCTGAAAATTTTTGGTTACGGTGATTTGCGAGGGGCTGAATTTTGTGGAGCCAGTCAAATTCAGGGTCACCTCGAGGACGACAGAGTGTATTGTTGTTGAAATGCATAAAACACATTATACTCTCATATCTATGCCTGGCCATGGCAGCAGAGAACACGGCATATGATGAATCGGGTCTGCGGACCAATACAACAGCAATTCATTTATTTTAGTAATGCCCATGTTGAAGGTTAGGCCCCAAAAAAATGGAAATCCGGAAACCGTAATGAGTTTTAATGCGACTGGTCTGGCAAGGTTTGAATTTGGGTTGGCAGCAACAAATTGTTATGCATATAAGTTGCGTTGATCCACAATCAACTCATACAGATATTCCGTGAAAACCAGCTCCAAAAATCAAGGAGGTATGTGAAAACCAAGAAGTACTAGACTGCTGGTACTCGCCAGTTCACCAAAAGGTAGAGCGGCACTAGTACTGGCACTCTGCTGCATATGAGAGTCATCAAAATTTACCGGCAAGTGCTAACAGAGATCAGGCCTGATTCTGCGAACACTGCGGTTTTGTGTGCAATGTATCAAGTGACAGTGACCTACTGACACTGCACTTGCGGGGGGAGAAGGGGGGGAGGTAAGCGTAGGGGCTAAACACAGGTGCTGGCAGGTGATCCCGCTAAAGCTGCGTTTTTGGGGACGCTATACTAATGTGAACGCTGGTATAGTGCTGACCTGATCAAAGATATTGACCCGTTTATACACTATACTAGCAATGGAGGTTTATTGTACATGAGCGTGCTCCTGGCAATCAAAGGGTAAATGTGATGACTGGTGTACTGACGGGCAATCGGACGCTATCTGGGAGGGGCATGAAATCCACGGGAGCGCGAATCACGTATAAATATATATGTGATTTTGCGAATCACGTATATATATATATATGTGATTTTGCGCACCCGTGCCGCCTGTAGCAGTATTTCTGCTATAGGGCGGTCATGATGCGGTTACTGAAGCAGTTTGTGTTACGTCGCTGCTTTATTTTAACTGACAATTCCGCGGTCATGCAACACTGCACCCAAATTAAATTTACATCCTTTTTTTCCCCACAAATTGAGCTTTCTTTCGTTAGTATTAGATCACCTGTGCATTTTTTATTTTTTGCGCTATAAAAAATGCTGACAATTTTGAGAAAAAAAATAATATTTTGGACTTTTTGCTATAAAACATGTCCAGCAGAAAAATGTAAAAATCAAATTTCGTCATAAATTTCTGCCAAAATGTATTCTGCGACATGTCTTTGCTAAAAAAAATCCCAATCCGTGTAAATTAATTGGTTTACGTGAAAGTTATAGCGTCTACAAATGGCGGGAAAGATACTGGGATTTTTTTAAATTATACTAATAATGGCGGCGATCAGCGACTTATGGCGGTGATCAGTGATTTATGACAGTGATCAGCGACTTATGGCAGGACTTCGGGACTGCGGCGGACATTTTGACACTGGGGGGGAACTGACTTGGGGTCACTGACATCCCCAGTGACACCGATACAGTGATCAGTGCAAAAAAAACCCACAGTCACTGTACTAATGGCACTGGGGAGGAAGGGGTTAACTTTTTTTAGGCAATAAAGGGTTAACTGTGTGAGGGTAGTGTTTTACTAGGGGGCGGGGGTGACACCCGCTGCCACGATCTGCGGGGCGGGTAGGGCGGGCACGCACCTCGTGCGCACCCCCTACCTGTTTTGCAGAATGACGTTTAAAAACATTCTGCGCAGCGGTGCCGCCCTGCCTCAGTAAAAACACTGTGGCTGGTTGGCAACCAGTTAAATCCTGCTTTGAACCTCCAAGTTTTCAGCCTATTCCAATGCCCAGGATAAAGTTCTAATGTTTGCCTTTTCCACAGCTCTGGTGCTGTAAAAGTTTTACACAATTTTTCCACAACTGGACCTCAGCTGACAAATGTTTGCCGCAGGGTAAATTCTGCTTTGAGCCTCTGTAAAGGGTCTATGCTTCAGCACTCAAAAATATGTTGTGCTATTGTCTTGCAGATATTACAATCTGATGTCTAAGAGTGGTTTGGGGAATGTGGGGTTTTGGTTTTGTGCACTTTGTTCTGACATTGTATTCAACGTTTAAGACCATGCAATGGAGTGCTGCAAAAACACACCAAAAAAAGAAGCTTACAAACTACACAAATAAACTGTTGTGCCACTGGCCAATTTATATGAAATGGAAAACTTTACTTTGTTTTTTTAAGAGTAAACTATCCTATAGCTTTAAGATCTGTGGTTGTTATATCTGTGGTAAATTAAGGCCTATTTTTTTCCTAAAAGAAAATCAGGTGTCGCATCCAAAACTACCTAAAACGCCTTGTTTTACAAGTTGAAATGAATCATATGGGGGAGTTGCTGCTGTATTTAAGTGAATCCAGATGTAAAAGTTAAAAAAACAGATACACATCCAAAATATGTGACACCAGAATATGGTGTTGATGATGCTGTCTGTGAAAATCATACTGTTCAATAACACCACATACAGTTTAAAGGATGTAGGCATGTAATTTAAAGGATTGGTGTTTTTTCCACTTCTTTCTAGACAATGGTTTTCCTATTACCCACAAAATGACCAATTTTAACAGCAAGATTAATTGGGATTTGCTGCAAGGTTTGGGTTTGTCAAACTTTGAGCCAGATTCATCCAACCTTTAACAAGTTTATTGCTGACAGATTTACCTGTTACTAGTTATGATTACCTGACATACAAATTGACATGTTGAGTAAAGTGTATGAAGTGCCGAGGTCAAAAAATAATTAATGTACAACATAATGTATGGGTTACAGCAGTAGAGATTCTGTAATGTATAATATATAGCATATATGGTGGATGAGTAAGAATGTACAACAGGTCTATGTAGAACATAGAATATGCAGTGCAGTGGTCAAGAGTATGTAAAGTGCAACATAATGTATGCAGTGCAGTGGTGAGGAGTATGTAACATATGACACAGTGTATAGGGTGCAGCAGTCACTATTATGTAGTGTACACCATGACATAAAGTACAGCACATACAGGAACAATGACATGCATTCATAGGAATCCATCTGCATGTGTTCCCAGCACAGCAGCGTCTTGCCACTTTCACTGGTTTGATATTTTGTTTGATGTAAGCACATTTGCACACTTGTATTCAGTTTGTAATACATACTACACAATGTAGTTTTTTTTTGTTTGACTAAACAATCTCCGAAAGACTGCACAATTGAAGTTAAAGGAAGGAGCGAGACTTCTGGAGGCTGCAATCATTGTTTATTGAGCTAATTTTGACCAAATAACATACACGGGTCAAAACATCTGATAAAAGTATACATTTTAATTGGGGTCAAAAGATGTACAAGAAGATTGAAGAGAATGGAGTGGGAGATGGAAACTTAAACAGTCTCCTAGTCCTTGCTGGAAGAATTTACTGGTACCACACTCCAAATTAATAAGACACTGCAGATAGGGGCCCTAACTAGAAAAAACTAATGGGGTTTTGAAGGTACCATATCGAACAATAGAAAATCAAAATTTGTATAACAATTACCAGTTTATTAATAAAAATGAGCTACCAAAATGGTGGAACATAACATATACACATGTTCGTTTAAAAAGTATAACATGCATGGAACAAAATTGTCAGAAATTACTGCAAGAAATGGTCTACTGGCACATACAACAAATTCACATAACCTTTCACAGATTGATGCTGGGTTAGTTGCTCCTAATTCCACATACAGCAAAATACCATAGCCTTTCCCAGATTAATACTTTGTAAGTTTTCCAACGCGTTTCACGGGGCGCAGCCGCTTCTTCAGGGAGACAAAGAATACATTTCTGATATTATATAAAAAAGTAGGCCAAAGATGTAAGCCACAAGTGCATAACAAGTTACAATAATAAAATGACACAAACAGTATCAGCATTTACCAGTTGGTGATATTAGTGACTTCATATACGGCCAATGAAATGACACGAGTATCTGATTCAGACATAGATAAAGGAGAACCCTTCAACGAAAGATATCAATATCTGCCAGCCAGGTGAAATCATCGATCTGTCAGCCAGATGAAATCATCGATCCGCCAGCCAGATGAAATCATCGATCCAAAATGAAAGGCTGAAACATCATCAAAACCACGAAATTTATATTGTCCCGGGCATTCCAAGCTACACCCCTACTCCCCAGGCTAGTTATACATCTAAGCCCTAAAGAAAAGGGGACAACAGTAACAAACAGGGGAACTGGTATCATACCATATCCCGTAAAAAGAAAAATTAATTATGGTGGAAAATCACATTAAGCATTAAGATTGTTTGTAGCAAAGCTAGGTACATTTAAATACATACCACAGCGGACCAAACAATTGTATATACCAATGGGAAATTTGTGACCTCCAAGAACCTCAAAAAAAAAAAAAAAGGGTTGCAAGTGTATCTGAGATCCCCAAGTCACAGAGGAGGGAAGGGTACTTCTTTGTCTACAAATCCTGTCGATTCTCTCCAGTGTCATTATCAGCATAGATTTCCATTTTCAAACCTTAAATATAGGTACTGGCCACCAATTGGCAGCGTTACTACTCTATTGCGCATGCACAATGACATCATTGACGTACGCCAGTGATGTCACGAAGTCTGGTGTGACGTAAGGAGGTCTCATGATTGTGGCCATCTTTAAAGAGCCCACAAACAGGGCCATAAAACGCTGGGTACCCATAGATCATCACCAAAAGGAGAGAACCAGATATGTACAAGAAGAAAACCCCAGGAACAAGTGCACCATCCAAATCCAATATCTCTACATCCATTTGAAGCCACAATTAGAGAGGCACTCAAGAAACAGGTTCTCAGAACAGGCCCGCTGTCCTGATCCAATATCTATACGTACATTTAAAGCCACAACTAAAGAAGAGAAATTCTGGATTCAAAAACCTTATAGAGTCAGTTTCAATCATCAACCAGTATTACATTATGCTAATTAGATGATCACCATAATCAGATTCCAACTTATATCAAAGAAAAAAAACAACCAGATACAAAACTAATATACAACATACAAAGTTATACATAAATATCAATCAGATCAACTCAAAATATATACACAATAACAATCTTAACAGTAGGGCTATATGACGGCTGCAAAAAAAAAAGAGAAAAAAATAGCACACATATAAGGAGGGAAATGACAATAAATAAACAAATAAATAAATAAAGATAAACACTGTAATAAGAGAAATCCTTTTGCGCTCTTATGCAGGTACACGCAAATACTAACTGGTATGCACAAAGTATTCTGCAGCTGCTAACATCCAATCTTATACCAAGCAGACCATAATCATATACATGTAAAAATGATGTAGCGCTAGAACATATATACAATATATTCACACGGTCACCCGGTGGGATAACTTATATCTCGATATTATCAACGTCCTACAATAGTGAGGAAATCAGCATGTGCACAGCCAAAATATGTGAAGTCCTTAGTGCACACAATAGAACACTGCAAACTGATCCACACATAAAAATCCAGTGATCCGTGTCACATTCCTCTTAGGCATGCAAAATAGGGGAATGTGTATGAACCCACAAACCCTCGAATGTGATCCTAGAATGGCTAGAGTGGCCTCTCACCTCCAGCCTGCGACCCTACAGGGCCACAGCGCTTAATGTAGACTCACACCCACAAGACTGGGGTAGGCTCCTCTTAATGCTGGATCATAAAGATGTCTCTGCAGCTTCCACCTCTCCTCTGATGTCCTTGCGGGCCAGTAAGCCGGATGTGTCCCAGCTCAGATCCCCATAAGATATAAAGACATATCCTCCATAGTGTAAAACTGTTTATTAAAAGTCATAAAAACGAAGAAAAACACACTCACATGGGCCAAAAGACAAATCGCGTTTTCCCCATATGCTGGGTGTAAGCATAGACCTCAGAAGGTGTTCCAAAATGGCGCCACGCCGGAAGTGCGTCACCACGTCAAGCCGTCGACGCGTTGCGTCACGTGACCTCGTGACTTCATCAGGACTAACGTGATTGGTCTGTCACACTTCCTTAAATAGATCTGTGTTGGCACTAATGAAAACTAATGGGCGGGATCCCGGCGGCCATTTTCCTGTAGCCTGTTATTGATATCTACATCACACAGGATCCAGGACATAGAATACCCGGGACTAGATGCATTCATATCCAAAGGCTGTCAGAATAAACTGCAACCAAACTATGAATGTCCCAAATGCTGGAGACAATGTTCCAGACCCCCCAAAAAAGAATAATAATTAGCTATATGGCTCCCAGCCCAGTACCACTATTAAAAATGACCATGGATTAATAGAACCCAAAAAAGTGTATAAAACACTATATATGATGTGACACAATAATTGTGAATAATCATTAGAGCCCCAAAGAAAATCTATAGGGACTATCTGAGCAAAAATGTGTGTGTATAGCTGCATCTTACCATAAAACATGGCATATCCATATAGAAAAATTTTTTAATAAAAACTAAAAATTGTAATAAAAACATTAAACCAATTAATAAAAACTAATTGACCACCTTACAGCATATGCTAATCACCCTTCATATTTACAGGTAATATACCGGAGACACATATATATTGATCCTCCACAAATGTGAAAAGGATCAAAGGTACATAAATAATGCAAATTTATAATCAGCATAAAAACAAAAATAGATGAATTCATAAATCGCTGATAAAGCAATTCAAATCAAACTCGATGTTAAGTCCTTTCGGTGCCTGTGTATCCATATTAAAAATCCACTTCGACTCTGTCTGGCTCAATACCCTGACCTTGTGACTCCCCCTCCAATGTCTGCGATATTTCTCCACTCCCCAAAAGGAGAGACTTGCCGGATCTTTATTGTGATATTGTAAAAAATGCTTGGAGACACTATGTTTCGGAAAACCCTTTCGGATGTTTTGGACATGTTCTCTAAGTCTGACCCATAATGGCCTTTTGGTCCTTCCCACGTATTGTAGGCCGCAACCACATTGCAACACGTATACCACCCCCTCCGTCCTACAGGATATAAAATCCTTAATCTCAAATTCTTTTTGGTTACTAGTGGAAATAAAGGACTTTCGTCTGGGGTTAGGGACTTTCACAGCTCGACATGCGTGGCACATTTTGCAAGGAAAGAACCCCTTTTGATCCAAAAACGTGCCTTTCTTGTTATTATTGGGTGGATCCAGAACATTGTGCACTAATGTAGATCTTAGTGTGGGTGCTTTCCTATATATAAATTTTGGTGATGATGGTAACATTTTACACAGTATGGGGTCAGTAAGTAAAATCGACCAATGTTTTTTGAAAACATTCTCTATTTTCCTATAATTAACCGTAAAATCTAACACAATAGCCAATTGGTTATCAAATCCCGTGGTATTTTGCTTATCCACTAGGAGGCAACTTCTATCCATATCTCCTACTTCAATAATTTTATTTTGTATGGTATCTCTTTGGTATCCTTTGTCAACAAACCTCTTTTCCATAATCTCCGCCTGCTTCATGTACTCTTCCTTAGCAGTACAATTCCTCCTTAATCTAATCAGCTGACCTTTTGGAATGTTCAGGAGCCATGGGGGATAATGGCAACTATCCAATGGAATGTAACCATTACAATCTACTTTCTTAAAGAAAGTTTTTGTACATATCTTCCCCTCATGTGTATAAACACATAGGTCCAAAAAATTAATAGATAGCTGATTGACATCCCATGAAAATTTTATATTCCGGTTATTACCATTCAGCTGATTAAGGAATAATAATAAGTCATCTTCTGTACCATTCCAGACGATAAATACATCGTCGATGTACCTTTTGTATAGAATTAATTGTTGCGGGGATTGATGGTATACTGCCTCCTCCTCCCAGTGGGCCATAAAAAGATTGGCCACACTGGGAGCGAATCTAGCCCCCATAGCAACACCCCTGGTTTGCTTATAGAAGACATTTTTATACCAAAAATAATTGTGAGATAGGCAATAGTCCAGACATTCTGTGATATATTTCCTCTGTGTCCAATTGAATTGACTGAATTCTCTTAGACCCCAATTGACTGAGTTGACTGCATCCTCATGATTAATTATTGTATATAGGGCCGATACATCAGCACTCGCAAAAACCAATTGATCATTCTCCTTTATATTATCTAGCACCTGGATAAGATGCTTAGTATCTCTCAAAAAGGCTTTAGTATTGCTGACTAGAGGTTGGAGGAAAAAGTCAACATACTGTCCCATTCTCGACATGACAGAGTCTATCCCATTCACTATGGGCCTCCCTGGTGGATTCTCTGCATTCTTATGGATCTTAGGAATCATGTATATGACTGGTATTCTACACACTTCTGGATTTAGATATTGTGCCTCTTTTTTATTCAATAGTTTCTTATCTTTTCCTTTCTTGATAAGCTTCATAAGATCTTTTTTGTATGAATGAGTGGGATCCTTAGGTAGGGCTGAGTATGTGGTCTCATCTCTTAGATGGTTATCCATTTCTTTTTCATAATACTCTTTAGTCAATATCACTATTCCCCCACCTTTATCCGCTGGCCTGATAATTATATCCTTTCTCTTCTTTAGTCTATTGATACCAATTGACAGAGCTCTATTTTGTGTACCTTTTGTGAGTTTCAATTTCTTCATGTCCATATCTATCATTTTTTTGAAAACCTCAACCTGACTATTGCTATTCAGCTGAGGGTTGAACAATGACTTGTTTCTCAATCCTGAATGGACAATATCACTAGCAGATGCATTAGATATTGTATTTTTTGCTCCTGGTAATCCTAAGAAAAACTTTTTAATATTTAGTTTCCTTGCATATCTAAGGGTGTCAACATAAATATTGAACCCATTACCTGTTTTGGGGGGTGCATATTTAAGTCCCTTGTCTAGGACTAATAGTTCCTCAGTGGTCAATTTGGTTTTAGTCAAATTAAAAACTCCCTTTCCTATGACTCTCTTTTTCTTTTGGATCTGGCGGCCTCCTCTGCATCCCCTCCTCTGTTGGGGCTTCTCCGGCCTGGACTGAATTCCGCCCTGTCCCTCCACAAAAAATCCCTATCATGATGATCTTGTCTTAAGGGCTCAAACCGATTATGTGTGGGAACTGGGCTCCTCTCATTTGGACGATAGTAATAATCTGAATTATGATAGGGTCTAGGACTCCTCTCATAATAAGTCCTAGAATAGTGTCTTGATCTGGCATTATTATGGTAATTGGTATTACCATTATTATGGTAATTAGTATTATTATTGTATGATTCCTGTCTAGGTGGTCCATTATAGTACTGGGCTTGTTGATAATTTGGTCCTCGTGGAGGATATGATCTAGGTGGATAGTAAGGTCTCCATTGTTTACCTTTATTCGACGGTTTCTTTTGATAGGAGCTGTTATTCTTTGGCTTCCCCCCATTTTTTGGAGTCTGCTGAGTGGGTTGTTGGTAATAATTAGTATGCGAATACTGAGGTGTATTATTATCTCGAGTTTTAGCGGGGAAATGGTTATCAAATTTAATCTCCTTTACTGGTGTAGTATTTATTGATGCTACTTCACTATCAACCAGGGAACTTTGCCATTTAAATACCTGGTCTTTTTTAAAATCGTTGCAATCCCTTTGATATTTTTTAATTTTACGGTGCTTAACCTCTTGGTCCAGACTATTTAAATCTTTACATAGTCTTTTAGTAAGATTAGTCATATCCGGAGTATCTTTAAGAGGTTCTAATTTGGTTTTAATATCATTAATCTGTAATTCCACACTTCTCATTTTCCTTTGTTTCCTTTTAAGGAGAAAATTAACCAATTCTAGCCCCCTCTCTTGAAAAAAATTAAACCATTCCTCTACATCCTCTGCTTCTAATAGACCGAATGAGAAGTGTGGAATTACAGATTAATGATATTAAAACCAAATTAGAACCTCTTAAAGATACTCCGGATATGACTAATCTTACTAAAAGACTATGTAAAGATTTAAATAGTCTGGACCAAGAGGTTAAGCACCGTAAAATTAAAAAATATCAAAGGGATTGCAACGATTTTAAAAAAGACCAGGTATTTAAATGGCAAAGTTCCCTGGTTGATAGTGAAGTAGCATCAATAAATACTACACCAGTAAAGGAGATTAAATTTGATAACCATTTCCCCGCTAAAACTCGAGATAATAATACACCTCAGTATTCGCATACTAATTATTACCAACAACCCACTCAGCAGACTCCAAAAAATGGGGGGAAGCCAAAGAATAACAGCTCCTATCAAAAGAAACCGTCGAATAAAGGTAAACAATGGAGACCTTACTATCCACCTAGATCATATCCTCCACGAGGACCAAATTATCAACAAGCCCAGTACTATAATGGACCACCTAGACAGGAATCATACAATAATAATACTAATTACCATAATAATGGTAATACCAATTACCATAATAATGCCAGATCAAGACACTATTCTAGGACTTATTATGAGAGGAGTCCTAGACCCTATCATAATTCAGATTATTACTATCGTCCAAATGAGAGGAGCCCAGTTCCCACACATAATCGGTTTGAGCCCTTAAGACAAGATCATCATGATAGGGATTTTTTGTGGAGGGACAGGGCGGAATTCAGTCCAGGCCGGAGAAGCCCCAACAGAGGAGGGGATGCAGAGGAGGCCGCCAGATCCAAAAGAAAAAGAGAGTCATAGGAAAGGGAGTTTTTAATTTGACTAAAACCAAATTGACCACTGAGGAACTATTAGTCCTAGACAAGGGACTTAAATATGCACCCCCCAAAACAGGTAATGGGTTCAATATTTATGTTGACACCCTTAGATATGCAAGGAAACTAAATATTAAAAAGTTTTTCTTAGGATTACCAGGAGCAAAAAATACAATATCTAATGCATCTGCTAGTGATATTGTCCATTCAGGATTGAGAAACAAGTCATTGTTCAACCCTCAGCTGAATAGCAATAGTCAGGTTGAGGTTTTCAAAAAAATGATAGATATGGACATGAAGAAATTGAAACTCACAAAAGGTACACAAAATAGAGCTCTGTCAATTGGTATCAATAGACTAAAGAAGAGAAAGGATATAATTATCAGGCCAGCGGATAAAGGTGGGGGAATAGTGATATTGACTAAAGAGTATTATGAAAAAGAAATGGATAACCATCTAAGAGATGAGACCACATACTCAGCCCTACCTAAGGATCCCACTCATTCATACAAAAAAGATCTTATGAAGCTTATCAAGAAAGGAAAAGATAAGAAACTATTGAATAAAAAAGAGGCACAATATCTAAATCCAGAAGTGTGTAGAATACCAGTCATATACATGATTCCTAAGATCCATAAGAATGCAGAGAATCCACCAGGGAGGCCCATAGTGAATGGGATAGACTCTGTCATGTCGAGAATGGGACAGTATGTTGACTTTTTCCTCCAACCTCTAGTCAGCAATACTAAAGCCTTTTTGAGAGATACTAAGCATCTTATCCAGGTGCTAGATAATATAAAGGAGAATGATCAATTGGTTTTTGCGAGTGCTGATGTATCGGCCCTATATACAATAATTAATCATGAGGATGCAGTCAACTCAGTCAATTGGGGTCTAAGAGAATTCAGTCAATTCAATTGGACACAGAGGAAATATATCACAGAATGTCTGGACTATTGCCTATCTCACAATTATTTTTGGTATAAAAATGTCTTCTATAAGCAAACCAGGGGTGTTGCTATGGGGGCTAGATTCGCTCCCAGTGTGGCCAATCTTTTTATGGCCCACTGGGAGGAGGAGGCAGTATACCATCAATCCCCGCAACAATTAATTCTATACAAAAGGTACATCGACGATGTATTTATCGTCTGGAATGGTACAGAAGATGACTTATTATTATTCCTTAATCAGCTGAATGGTAATAACCGGAATATAAAATTTTCATGGGATGTCAATCAGCTATCTATTAATTTTTTGGACCTATGTGTTTATACACATGAGGGGAAGATATGTACAAAAACTTTCTTTAAGAAAGTAGATTGTAATGGTTACATTCCATTGGATAGTTGCCATTATCCCCCATGGCTCCTGAACATTCCAAAAGGTCAGCTGATTAGATTAAGGAGGAATTGTACTGCTAAGGAAGAGTACATGAAGCAGGCGGAGATTATGGAAAAGAGGTTTGTTGACAAAGGATACCAAAGAGATACCATACAAAATAAAATTATTGAAGTAGGAGATATGGATAGAAGTTGCCTCCTAGTGGATAAGCAAAATACCACGGGATTTGATAACCAATTGGCTATTGTGTTAGATTTTACGGTTAATTATAGGAAAATAGAGAATGTTTTCAAAAAACATTGGTCGATTTTACTTACTGACCCCATACTGTGTAAAATGTTACCATCATCACCAAAATTTATATATAGGAAAGCACCCACACTAAGATCTACATTAGTGCACAATGTTCTGGATCCACCCAATAATAACAAGAAAGGCACGTTTTTGGATCAAAAGGGGTTCTTTCCTTGCAAAATGTGCCACGCATGTCGAGCTGTGAAAGTCCCTAACCCCAGACGAAAGTCCTTTATTTCCACTAGTAACCAAAAAGAATTTGAGATTAAGGATTTTATATCCTGTAGGACGGAGGGGGTGGTATACGTGTTGCAATGTGGTTGCGGCCTACAATACGTGGGAAGGACCAAAAGGCCATTATGGGTCAGACTTAGAGAACATGTCCAAAACATCCGAAAGGGTTTTCCGAAACATAGTGTCTCCAAGCATTTTTTACAATATCACAATAAAGATCCGGCAAGTCTCTCCTTTTGGGGAGTGGAGAAATATCGCAGACATTGGAGGGGGAGTCACAAGGTCAGGGTATTGAGCCAGACAGAGTCGAAGTGGATTTTTAATATGGATACACAGGCACCGAAAGGACTTAACATCGAGTTTGATTTGAATTGCTTTATCAGCGATTTATGAATTCATCTATTTTTGTTTTTATGCTGATTATAAATTTGCATTATTTATGTACCTTTGATCCTTTTCACATTTGTGGAGGATCAATATATATGTGTCTCCGGTATATTACCTGTAAATATGAAGGGTGATTAGCATATGCTGTAAGGTGGTCAATTAGTTTTTATTAATTGGTTTAATGTTTTTATTACAATTTTTAGTTTTTATTAAAAAATTTTTCTATATGGATATGCCATGTTTTATGGTAAGATGCAGCTATACACACACATTTTTGCTCAGATAGTCCCTATAGATTTTCTTTGGGGCTCTAATGATTATTCACAATTATTGTGTCACATCATATATAGTGTTTTATACACTTTTTTGGGTTCTATTAATCCATGGTCATTTTTAATAGTGGTACTGGGCTGGGAGCCATATAGCTAATTATTATTCTTTTTTGGGGGGTCTGGAACATTGTCTCCAGCATTTGGGACATTCATAGTTTGGTTGCAGTTTATTCTGACAGCCTTTGGATATGAATGCATCTAGTCCCGGGTATTCTATGTCCTGGATCCTGTGTGATGTAGATATCAATAACAGGCTACAGGAAAATGGCCGCCGGGATCCCGCCCATTAGTTTTCATTAGTGCCAACACAGATCTATTTAAGGAAGTGTGACAGACCAATCACGTTAGTCCTGATGAAGTCACGAGGTCACGTGACGCAACGCGTCGACGGCTTGACGTGGTGACGCACTTCCGGCGTGGCGCCATTTTGGAACACCTTCTGAGGTCTATGCTTACACCCAGCATATGGGGAAAACGCGATTTGTCTTTTGGCCCATGTGAGTGTGTTTTTCTTCGTTTTTATGACTTTTAATAAACAGTTTTACACTATGGAGGATATGTCTTTATATCTTATGGGGATCTGAGCTGGGACACATCCGGCTTACTGGCCCGCAAGGACATCAGAGGAGAGGTGGAAGCTGCAGAGACATCTTTATGATCCAGCATTAAGAGGAGCCTACCCCAGTCTTGTGGGTGTGAGTCTACATTAAGCGCTGTGGCCCTGTAGGGTCGCAGGCTGGAGGTGAGAGGCCACTCTAGCCATTCTAGGATCACATTCGAGGGTTTGTGGGTTCATACACATTCCCCTATTTTGCATGCCTAAGAGGAATGTGACACGGATCACTGGATTTTTATGTGTGGATCAGTTTGCAGTGTTCTATTGTGTGCACTAAGGACTTCACATATTTTGGCTGTGCACATGCTGATTTCCTCACTATTGTAGGACGTTGATAATATCGAGATATAAGTTATCCCACCGGGTGACCGTGTGAATATATTGTATATATGTTCTAGCGCTACATCATTTTTACATGTAAATAAAGATAAAGTTTCCTCAGAAATTCAGGGCAGAAATGGTTTCAAGGTCAATGAGTCATTCAAACCCAGAGGCTCTGTTGCCGCCAAGTTATGTATCCATCTTGCTTCTCTTTGAAGAATACGGCGGTCCCAATCACCACCTCTAGGGTCTAAATGAACTCTTTCAAGAGCAAAGAACTTCACACATTGTGAATTCTTGTAATGGTGCCAGGTACCATGTCTCCCTATAGGGGATGAAATATCTCCTGTTTGGATGGCTGAAACATGATCTTAAATCCTTTTCTAGAATCTACATTAGGTTTTACCAATATAGAAACTACCACAATTGCATGTCATCACATAAACCACACCTACCGTTTGGCAGTTAACATAATGTCGTGCTTTATGTATTTCCCCTTTAGGCAGAACATGATACCTGCCTTGGGAAATGTATTGGCAATATGCACAGCCCCCACATACAAAGTACCCTTATGACAACACGGGTCTGTCTTTCCTGATCTAGTAAAATGGCTATGTACCAGCTCATCTCTAATAGACCTGTTTCTACGATAGGTAATCTCAGGCTTCTCATTTACACATGTAGCTACACCTGGATCAGCTTTTAAAAGATACCAGTACTTATTCACAATATGAAGAATTTGTTGTTGTTTATTGTACCGCATAATCAATTTCGTGGTAGTTACCGTCCCTGAATCATGATCTGGTGCCTGAAAAATAAGATCTGTGGGTGATTGTTCGTTTACTCAAAAATATGCTTTTTTCAAAAATTGGAGTAGCCATGTGCCAGAAGTCTTGTTCTTAATGCATCAGGCTCTTGCTTATAATTTTCTTGATTGGAACAGTTACATTTAATAATTGGCTATATGGTATGTACCTAATCAAACTACGTGGATGGCCACTATTGGCTCTTAACCTCCCTGGAGGTATTCCCGGGTGTAGCTCGGGGTAAAGTTTCAGCACCACAAGCGGTAACCCCGAGCTACACTCGGGAATACCTTGCAGCGTTGCTCCGGGATCTCTTCTTCACTTACCTTGTCCTGCGCTCCCGCGATGTACCTCCTGCAGTGTCCTCGGCAATGTCCTCTGGCAGATGCCAGCATCTGTCTTCTGGGTTCTGTTCCCTGCGACATCAGGATGTACAGGCGGGAAATGTAAAAATGTGAAAAAGTGACATTCACTAAATACACTAAAATAACACAGTAAAACATTACTGTATCAAAGCATTTCACATACATATAAATACTGTATAAATACTGTATAATAATACATTTTGTCCCTAGTGCTTTGTCCTGTGCCCTGCCTGCATTTTTACTGTTCTTTCTGCCTGGAAACTGAGAAATGTCCATAGCGTCCAAAAAGCATCCCTTTAGGTCAAAAGCGGTTTTAGACCAGCTAGAGAACAGCGATAGTAAATTAGAACTACTTTCAGAATTGAGTGATAATGATTTGTGGGGAAATTTGTCATCAGACACTGAAAACGATTTTGCAACTTTGCTCAGTGATGTGCGAACCTGGCACTATATTTCAAATGTCAGTGTTTTTGGTTTGATTATATTATTGAATTAAATTTATTATTATTATATTATTAATTTTTATTATTATTTATTAAATTATAATTTATGATTTTAACATACCTGGGATGTTTACTAGACTCTTGTTCGGACAGATTTCAGTGAGTTATTCCTAAAAATTACAGGCCTACAATAAAAAAAATACATATTTCCATGCAAAAAAAGTACCGCTTTGAGCACAGAAATACTGACATAATCAGACCGCTAGGGAGGTTAATATGGGTACTGCCAGCTGTGGCCTTGCGGTATAGATTAGACCCAAGAGTTTGGTTATCTCTTATGAAAATCTCCACATTTAAAAAGGAGATATGTTTGAGGTTACAGGTCATTGTAAAAGACAAATTAAAGTCATTGTTGCCCAACTGTGTAATGAAACTATCTAGTAGTTCCTTGGTGCCGTCTCAGAGGATGAGGATGTCATCAATGTACCTGTGCCAAGAGAGAATGTGGCACAGGTACATTGAGAGAGACTCATCCCCAAACAGCTGACGTTCCCACTC
This sequence comes from Staurois parvus, assembly GCF_062004578.1. Taxonomy (NCBI): domain Eukaryota; kingdom Metazoa; phylum Chordata; class Amphibia; order Anura; family Ranidae; genus Staurois; species Staurois parvus. The sequence continues at coordinate 5,270,311 of NW_028318515.1, forward strand.
CCCCAGGTACAAGTTGGCATAGGATGGGACAGAGCAGGTCCCCATGGCCACGTCCTGCACCTGGAGGAAGTGGGAACCATCAAAGGAAAAATTGTTGGTGTTCAAAATGTAGTGGAGAATCTGCAAAACAAAAGAATTGTATTAAAATTGATCCCTACTTTCCTGTAGGAACATGCTAACAATTTCTAATCCCTTGCTGTATAGTATACTGCTGTATAAAGCTTCCACATGCAAGGCCACTAGAAGGGCATCAGCTGGAACCTGCAGATCTGCAATAACTTGTAACAAATTAATCGTATCCTTAATATACGATGGAAAGCTGGTGACATGTGGTCTCAGGTGTATGTCCACCAAAGTACTAGCATTTTCTGTAAGACCACCCCATCCAGAGATAATAGGTCTCCTTGAAGGTCTGCTTAAATTTTTATGCACTTTGGGGAGGGCATAGAAGGTAGGAAGAGGTGGCCATTCAATGTTTAGGAGTACTTTTGGGAATAACATTTTTATGCAAAGCATCATTGATGATGTTATAGTAGGTCAATGTGGTCTTATCTATCCGATGTTGGGGAACTTTTTTATACCATTTTGTATTTTTTAGAATCTGGTGGCACATATCACTATATTGATCACAAGACATTACTACAATGTTACCTCCCTTATCGGAGGGTTTTATCACTAACTCATCTCTTTTCTTTAAACTAGCCAGAGCTACCTGATGAGACCTAGTTAGATTCTTTCCAGATAAATCACAAGAGGGCAAGGCAGTGATTTATTTTGTTGTTTGCTGCACAAAAGTGAAGATATTACCATTGAGGGTTAATGAGGGAAAGGGTTTAGACTTGGCTTTAAAGGTATTGTGAAGTGGGAATTGGGTCATGGCCGGAGAATTATCATTCACAGCCAAGAGTTCGTCCAAATCCCATTTATCAATTTCATCAATATAGTCCATATTATCACTTTCCTCCAATAATTCAATTAGTTCCTACAGGGCGTTAAAGTCCTGTCTTTTATAGTTGGAAAAATCCAGATTGGATAGACAACTCTTGCAGGTTGTATTTTTATCATGTAACACCCTCAATAGTAATCGCCTCGCAAATAAATGAATATCCTTAACTGCCTCAAAAGTATCAAAATCTTTCTCAGGACTGAAACCGAGACCCAGAGATAGTATGTCTTCTTCCTGTGAAGAAGGGGTATAGATAACCTCTAGGGTGTCTGTTTGTGCCCGGATTACAAATTGATTCAGATTGGTTTGTATTGCTTTTGTTTCTCCCAAGGGATTCACTAAAAAAGAAGGGTGTTGGAGTCTAAAGGTATTAGTATGGTCACATGGTATATTCAAGGGACCACACCATGTAGTGTTAATGGTGGTGTGGCTGTTACCCTGTGGAGCCGTGATATTGGGTTCATGCACAGGACGAAGTAACTGTTCAGACTGAGTATTAGAAAAAGATTGTGAAAATAGTGGTGAAGGAAAACTCAGTTGTGCGTTAATTTGATCATGTGCGTAAGAGTGAGGGGGATTAATTTATGAATTTATCTTAGATTGTTTGGAGGTTCCCTCATTATGAGGATTGAAACCCCCTCCATTCTTAAGTTTTTTATGAAATTTAAAAAGGTGTTTCTTTGGCTCCTGAAATTGCTGTTGAGAAGTAGATAAATGTGAGGAAGAGTCTGAAATAGCTTCATAATCTGTTTCAACTACATGACCTTTTGCAGCTTTTTTGATTTGTTTGTCCTGTTCTGCCCTGAATTTTTTAGGAAAATTTATTTTTATTTACTTTTTATTTATCATTTTGATTTATGAATTAATTTTTTTCATTTTTCTCCTTATATGTGTGCTATTTTTTTTTCTCTTTTTTTTTGCAGCCCTCATATAGCCCTACTGTTAAAATTGTTATTATGTATATATTTTGAGTTGATCTAATTGATATTTATGTATAACTTCATATGCTGTATATTAGTTTTGTATCTGGATAGTTTTTTTTCTTTGATATATTGAGTAAGTTGGAATCTGATTATGGTGATAATCTAATTAGCATAATGTAATACTTGTTGGTGATTGAAACTGACTCTATAAGGTTTTTGAATCTGTAGTTTCTGTTTTTTTTGTTGTGGCTTTAAATGTATGTATAGATATTGGATCAGGACAGCGGGCCTGTTCTGAGAACCTGTTCCTTGAGTGCCTCTCTAATTGTGGCTTCAAATGGATGTACAGCAGGGGCGGACTGACAACTCATGGGGCCCCCGGGCAATAGGGGATCATGGGGCCCCTGTGTCCTTGACAAACTCAAAAAAGGTACCAGGGGCATCTCATGGGGCCCCCTACTGACCCCGGCCCTCGGGCAGTACCCGAGTTTCCAAATGGTCAGTCCGCCCCTGATGTAGAGATATTGGATTTGGATGGTGGACTTGTTCCAGGGGTTTTCGCCTTGCACATATCTGGTTCTCTCCTTTTTGTCATGATCTATGTGTACCCAGAGTTTTATGGCCCTGTGTGTGGACTCCTTACCCGCTTCCCTACAGGGCACTTTTACCCCCTTTCTGCCCAGGCCATTTTTCAGGTTTCAGCGCTGTCACACTTTGAATGATAATTGCGCAGTCATACAACATTGTACCCAAACTAAAATTTTATCATTTTCTTCACACAACTAGCGCTTTCTTTTGGTGGTATTTAATCAACACTGGGGTTTTTATTTTTTGTTAAATTACCAAAAAAAGACCAAAAATTTTGAAACAAAACCCACGTTTTTCTTTGTTTCTGTTATAAAAGTTTGCAAATAAATAATTTTTCTTCATAAATTTAGGCCAATATGTATTCTACTACATTTCTTTGGTGAAAATAACCCAAATTAGGATGTATTATTTAGTTTGTAGGACAGTTATAGAGTTCACAAACTATGGTATATATCTGAAAATTGATCAATCCTGAAGTACTGATGGAAAATCTAATTTCTTGACGTCCAAGAATGTCAGAACAGTACAGATATCCCCCAAATGACCCCTTTTTGCAAAGTAGACAGTCTGACGTATTTCATAAGAGGCATGGCGAGTTTTTTGAAGTTGTAATTTTTTTGTCATAATTTTTTGAAAAATGAAAAAATCAAAAAAATTATTTTCACTATTTTTTTTTTGCATACTGTCACCAGTGCAGTACAGTGTCATCATATAACTGGCATGGTGGTGATCAGGGACACTGACTGGTGACAGTACGAAAAAAAAAGATAATTTTTTTAAATTCTTTTTTATTTTTTTTTATTAATTTTTTATTACATTTTTTTCTCTTTTTTTAAGATTTTGTATTCATATTTCACTATGACCAAACTAGTATAATGTTACCATAGTAACATTGTACTACTTTGGGGAAGTGATCAGTATTTTTTTTTTTTTTCACACAATTTGCTTATAGCAAAGAATTACTTTGCTATAAGCAAGCATTTACCTGAAGTACATCGATTCATTCAGAGCTTATTTTTTTTGTTCTTAGCTATGATTTGGATGACACGGCTGGGCTATTATTGGCTCAGCTTGTGCATGTGATCGCTGTGACCATTCACAGCTAGACACACTTGTGTACAATGGATGACATGAAAGGAAGCCATCCATTGTATACAACTGTCATGTGACCTGCTGTGATTGGTCACAGCAGGTCATATGGTACTGGCAATGGGGCCAGTACACAGATCTGTCATCGGCCATGTCCTAGGTACATGGCCAGTGACAGATCGCGCCACAGAGCAGCCCTGTGGGCAGGCGCACTACACGTGCCTGAAAGGACGCCATATTGCGTCCACCTGGAGGGACGAGCTGTTCAACTGGTTAAAGATGGCCATGATCATGTGACCTCCTGACGTCACGGCATGTGACATATTGACACCGGACATCGTGTCGTCACTGACGTACGCCGATTACATCATTGTGCATGCGCAATAGGGTAGTAACGCTGCTAATTGGCGACCAGTACCTCTATTTAAGGTTTGAAAATGGAAATCTATACTGATAATTACACTGGAGAGGATTGCAGATGAAGGAGTACCCTCCCTTCCCCTGTGACTTGGGGATCTCAGATACACTTTTTGGAGGTTCTTGGAGGTCACAAATTGCCCTTGGGATATACAATTGTTTGGTCCGTTGTGGTTATGTATTTAAATGTAACCTAGCTTTGCTACAAGCAATCTTAATGCTTAATGCGTCAATCTGGACTCAAACCTTTCCTTCCAACCTCATGTCAAATCACTTACAAACACATGCAGGCTCCACCTCCGCAACATCGCCAGATACGCTCCTTCCTTACCCCAGACACCACTAAACTACTCGTACACTCCCTGATTATGTCACGCCTTGACTACTGCAACTCCCTCCTCACCGGCCTACCCCAGTGCAGGCTCTCCCCGCTTCAGACCATCCTGAACTCAGCAGCTAGACTCATCCACCTCACCAACCGCTCCACCTCTGCCACCCCCCTCTGCCTATCCCTCCACTGGCTCCCTATTGCCCAACGCATCAAATTCAAACTACTCACTCTGACCTACAAAGCCATTCACAACACTGCCCCTAACTACCTCACCAACCTGATTCCCAGGTACCACCCTACCCGTACCCTTTACTCTTCACAGGACCTCCTTCTATCTTGCTCCCTTGTCTCCTCCTCCCACGCACGACTGCAAGACTTCTCCAGGTCCTCCCCCATCCTCTGGAACTCACTACCCCAATCCATCAGACTGTCACCTTCCCTCCTCACCTTCAGGCGCTCCCTGAAAACCCACCTCTTCAGGGAAGCCTACCCCACCCTCACCTAACAGCCGTTCTCCTTCATTCCTCCTACCACTCCATCCCCCACAGCCATTTCCTCCTGTACCACTACCCCCTCCCTTCTAGATTGTAAGCTTGAAAGAGTAGGGCCCTCTAACCCCTCGTGTGCTGTTTGTAGTTGCTGTACTGTTTCATGTATTGTCCCCCCCTCTATTGTACAGCGCTGAGCAAACCCTTTGGCGCTATATAAACTCGATGTAATAATAATAATAATTTTCCACCATAATGAATTGATTTGGTATTGTAAAGCTGACAATTTTTTCTTTTTCTTTTTATTGGACATGGTATGATACTAGTTCCCCTGTTTGTTACTGTTGTCCCCTTTTCTTTAGGGCGTAGATGTATAACTAGCCTGGGACACTCTAAATTTTGTGATTTTGATGATATTTCAGCCTTTCATTATGGATCAATGATTTCATCTGGCTGGCAGATCAATGATTTCACCTGGCTGGTGGATATTGATATATTCGGTTGAAGGGTTCCCTTCTATCTATGTCTGAATCAAATGCTCATGTCATTTCATTGGCCTTTTATGAAGTCACTAATATCACCAACTGGTAAATGCTAATACTGTTTATGTCATTTTTATTATTGTAACTTGTTATGCACTTGTGGCTTACATCTTTGGCCTACTTTTTTATATAATATCAGAAATGTATGCTTTGTCTCCCTGAAGAAGCGGGCTGCTTCCCGTGAAATGCATTGGAGCAACTTACAAAGTAAAGGCTATGGGAAAGGCTATGGTATTTTGCTGTATGTGGAATTAGGAGCAAGTAACCCAACATCAATCTGTGAAAGGTTATGTGAATTTGTTGTATGTGCCAGTAACATACCTTGCAGTAATGTTTGACAATTTTGTCCCAAGCATGTTATGCTTTTTATGTGTATATGTTATGTTCCACCATTTTGCTGGCTCATTTTTATTAATAAAGTGGTAATTGGTATACAAATATTGATATTGTTCAGTATGGTACCTTCAAAATCCTATTAAATTTTTCTAGTTAGGGCCACTATCTGCGATGTACAAGAAGAATGGTTGAGGAAGATGTATTTTGAACACTTTATATGATATGGACACTAGGAATTTGTTGAATAATAATAATTAAGGGATTTGTACAATTAATTAATTTATGTAATGCTGGTATTCTATATATTTTATATATACTGTACCATTGGGTAAGTTGGGCATGTACTGTACATTAAGATTTCTAACAGTATTTCTCAATAAACACACAAAACTATTCCATATAAAAACCTGGTGGAGACGCAACTCCACCCAAAACTCCTATACCACAATAACAAAAATCACAAAACAAAGACAAACCTGAAACATAAAATAAATTCTCAAAAGAAAAAAATATGTTTTTTCTATATTTTTGAAGATATAAATTGCAAATGGCACACATATTAAAAACTCTTTGGCCAAAGTGTAGCTTTAAAAGTCAAGAACAGACAAACAATAAGTTCACTTAGTCAGAAAATCAATTCATGTTGACAGTCATTGTAAATTCAGTTTTCTGTTGACCTCCAATAACTTATATGGCAGATGTTATCCCAATAGGGAACTGAATATATGATATATACATTATACCAAATGGCAAGCCACACGCTTAATAGCACTTCAATACAGTTCCCTCCAAAAAGCAGAGAAGCACAGAGTAAGTCCTGCTGATGAAAATAATGTGAGTATAATTCATACTGGCTCCATCATCTTCAATATAGCCAATCTTGTGTGTATACACTTGTGTGTTATAGCTTCTGCCAAATATGAAGGCTGTTGATTCTACATCAGGGAATAATATCACTCTATAGTATAAGCAAGAAGGTAACAAATGCATCAGATGGATCCCTACAGTGATAGATACACAATCCAGTCATTCTGAGCAATCATATATTAACAGCATAAAAGGGGTAAGTAGGCTCATTGTCCAGAGAAAGCATGAAATATTCTTCCAAAGTCATGCACACATTAGACAGCCCGTGTGGGTGCATAAATGATAGACATAGTCAAACTACATCTAGCCTTCAAAACAAGGAAATAACAATGGTGTGCATAAGACAGTAAATGGTCTTTAAAAAGACATCACTGGCTTCCTTAGCTGCAGGTATTGTGAAATAATTCAATATATGATAAGAAGATGTAGCGCAACCTCTGTTTCATAACGCTACAAATAAATTAATTTACGGCAAATGTCCAGATAAAAAAGTCCAGAAAGAATAATTCTTGAATGTGGTTCCATCTGCCAGTCCTATGCATGTGTTCATAAATATTGTACTTATGAATCAGACATGATCTGCATGCAGTCACCACCCATGCTCAGAATATGCTCGCCTCCGGACAAGACCCTGATTATAAGTCAAGGGCCAGATGCACTTTTGCCCCTTACGGGCCACTGATCAGATTGCTCCCAGATACAATCCTTGTCTCCTCCATTCTCCACTGATCCGAACAATCACTAATAATGCTCTCTGTACATTTAAGGACATTTATTTACAATAAAAAATATATACCACTCACAAGCTTGTGCATGCACAGTGCTCTGAACAACGCATGACAAATAAGGCAACTCTCCTCACAGCACAGGCTCTGCTAACCTCAAGATGGCCACCTAATGGGGTCACTGATGTAGCTCCACCCCATATACATTACGCCTGGTCATCATTCTCAAAGATCACAACATAGGCTCTAAAGCCAAGTCTCAGCGGGTTTCAAATAGCTTACAGCTTCTGTTATGTGCCCCATCTGCCAGAGAAGAAAAGGAAAGAAGAAGATGAATTCCTCCAGAGTGTCTTGTAGCCACAAAGGACAGTGAGTTCTGTTTTACAATAATTTTATGCTTGGTAAGAATATGTAAATTGTTTGCAAATGTCCATGATGTGGGCACACTAAGGACAGGTGGCCATACTGTACATTGTGATTAGCGCACCACTTCTGTACAGTATACCTGCATCTGTAAGCTTTTTGCTGGCCTGTTGCACTCTTTTCACACTCTAGCAGCTGCAGCATTCAACTTTAACAGTTGATAGTGATGCAGCAGGATGGATGATAGAGATGTACTAGACAATCTTGGCTGGTAGCATTACCTTTAAGTGTACTGCTTTGCCTGCTACAGTATCAGTTTTTGTGCACCAGTTCCCAGAGCATGCTCTGGTCTGTACTAGGTCTGCAGTATTTTGCCAGAATTGCTTGGCGTAGAGGATGTTTATTACAAGGGAAGGAGAAGTATGTGCTGACCTGGTGGGTTGATAGGAAGGATGTTTGTGCTGGGGAGGGTACATTTTATGGGAGGAGGTGTTTATGCTAAGGGATTACTTTTATGTAGGGGGTGGGGATGTTTTCTTACTTGTGTGAATTTTTCTGGGAGGGATTTGTGTGCTAAAGTAGAACTTTTGTGTGGCATGGAGGAGATGTTTGTGAGATGTTTCTTAGGACAGGGGGAAAATTTGTGCTGGGGGGATTTTTGATTGGGAGGAGGACTTTTTTGCTGGGAAGATACATGGTAATAAGGATTTTATACATGGGAAAGGGATGGTTTTTACTGTTTTGCTTTGGAGTGTAGGATTCTTATACTGTACATACACCCGATCAAAGTGTTTATTGTTGCAATAGATGCTAGTGGCTAAGTAGTCCCTGTATTATGATGAACGTTTTCTTTAAGGCAGTCATTTGTGGTATAAAGCATATTTTACGGACAGTCCCGTCGACTCCTCCAAGACACCCCACAGGGGGTACTGCGGCTGCTCCTAGCCCTACGGCCTCGCCTGCGCATAGAAAGTCTCGGCACGAGACCTAATCCTACCTCATCCTCATCTACTTTTGCAACTCATGCGCATTTTTTTATCAGGTGCCTGAAGTTTTACTGTTCTCCTGTTTCTATACCATTTTTCCACATGAGTCCCGGCGATTCCTCACTCTCCCACGCAATGATCAGTGGACCTTCATTATTTTCATTTCACTATCTGACCTCCCAAAAGGGAATCAATGCCCCTGAGGTCTGCTCCGCAACTAACGGATGGTGGATTTCTGTGAGCCCCCTATTGATCGTCTCTACGCCGTGGTCAGAGGAGATCTATACATCATACGAATGGCTCCTCCTCCTGGACAGATGACCTAATCTTCAGCTCTCTCTTCTCTGTCGACATTCAGCATCCCGGTTTACCCAACGGACCTCGAACCGACTTGCCCTTTGAGCTAGACCCCCACGCACTCCAATCTGATGTGGGCCTCTGAGTCGTCTGTCTTCCATTGTCCCTGTCCTTTTTGTTCCCCCGGAGCCTCCTCCCACTTTATTGGAAGAAGACCTGTTTCTTCGTGGAAGTATCCAGATGACCTCTGCTTCTCTGCTGCCCGTCCCGACACGCTCTGCTTAATCGGTGTCCTCGAAGGAGACCCTGACAGACTTAGTACAGTATATGATGCATTTGGGGGGGTGCTGGGGGCCTGGGAGGGAGGGGGGGTTGGGTGCGGGGAGGAAGCTGGGACTTATAGGGGGATGCCACAGATGGGGGTTTTTTTTTTTTTTTTTTCTCTTGTGTTTTTTGACACTTAGCCTTTCTACTCTATGTGATATACTGATTGGTGATGATCCTGGGGTAACCCAGATATTTTTGCAGGATGCTTGGGACTCAACGCTGTTTTTTCTGTTTTTGCATTGATTTAACTGTTATTGCACATGTTGTCCTGTTGATACTATGTTTCATGTGAGGGGATGCTTATACTACTCATACGGCCTCCTACATTTCCGCATATTGCCTTCTCCCCCTTACTTGCCTGCCAAATGTCTCAAAATTACCTGGTGGCTCACAAGTAGCTGTGGCCTCTAAACCCTGACGCTCTAGGTGCATTTATGATTAAGGTAGCCTCAGTTTGGCTTTAACCCACTCATACTGTACCCCCTGCTTTCCCTCTTATGTGCCCTGCTACTCTACAGCGAGGGCTGGGGCCCTGCGCTACATATCGTACCCCGAGCTTATTCTACAATATGGGTCTCTGTAGACTCCTCCCTCTTCAAGTTCCGCTCTTATAAACAAATTTTTACACATCTCACGGTGGTTTCCGGCCGGCGGTGGTTCTATTCTCGTTTCGTCGTCTACCTCGTTCCCAACACAGTGGGCTCTGCGAGCTCTTACTGAATATTTTTACGGCCATCTTCACTATCTCGACTCTCCCTTTTCTCTTTACTTGCCTCATACTGTTCGTCTCCTTCTCTTCTACGTGCTCCTCCCCTCTTCTTTTCTCTTTCTGTCCTTTTCTTTTCTGGCTTCTCTTCCTCTCTCACGTGGAATAGCAGGTCTCTTCCTCTAGCCGTTTACTCTTACTATCTTCTCGGTCCTCCCCCTTTTTTTTTTTTTTTTTTCTTCTCTCCCTTCCCTCCCCCCCCCCCCCCCCCCCCCCCCCGGGGCGCTGCATCTGCATCTTTGGTCACTCGCAATACTGATTGGTAAACATGCCATCCCCCACCTCAGTCTTGAGACCAAGGTCCCTGAAAATCCTCTCACTCAACACCAAGGGTCTGAACACACCCGAAAAGCGCTCCATGTTGCTCTCATATCTGCATAAACAAAAGGCAGATGTAGTCTTCCTTCAAGAGACGCACTTTCGTCAGGACTCTATTCCCAAGCTTTTTAATTTCCACTTTCCCATAGTCCACCATGCCACTAACCCTCTGGCCAAGTCGAAAGGGGTAGCTATTTTACTCGCTAGACATCTTCCTTTTACTATGTCAGACTCCCTTGCTGACCCTGAAGGCAGGTACTTATTCATAAAGGGTTCATTCGCCAATAGACCCGTCACATTTGCTAATGTGTACGCCCCTAATACCAAGCAGGTCTCTTTCACGCGCTCAATAACTGACACCCTAGCTGCTTTCCATTCGGGTGTTCTGATCTTAGGGGGCGATTTGAATGTCCCACTAAATCCTCTGCTAGACTCCTCCTCCGGAAGTTCCTTTTTACCGTTTAAGGCCCTCAAACAAATAAACATACAATTACAACACTTACAACTGCACGACGCCTGGAGAACTCTCTACCCCAAGGTGAAAGACTACACATTTTATTCCGTAATAAGTACTCCAGGATAGACTATCTTTTTCTGTCGCAATCAGATCTCCCGCTACTCCATGCCGCTTCTATTGAAACAATGGTTCTTTCCGACCACCATCCCATTACCATGACTTTACGGTTCCCAGATACCTACACACGCTCGAAATATTGGCGCCTAGACGCCTCCCTTCTTGCAGACTCTGCAATCGAACAAGAGATCCGCACCAATCTGGTTGAATACTTTTCCTTCAATTGCTCCCCTGATACCTCCCCACTCACGCAGTGGGAGGCTCATAAGTGTGTCATTCGGGGCGTCCTCATAGCAGCTGCGTCGAAGCGTAAAAGAGATAGACAAGAGCGTTTGAGACGCCTCACAGATAAGATCCATTCATTAGAGAGGGCACATAAGCGTTCTCTGGCTGCGTCGACCCTATCCGAACTTACGTGTACACGTTCACAGCTTCTTACAGAATTGGGGAAGGTGGTTAAGAAACGGTTCATTCTCTCTCAAAAACTATACTATGAATTTGCTAACAAGAGCGGAAAGTTCCTTGCCAGAGCTCTCCGCGAGAAACGATCCAGTATGACGGTCCATAAAATTAGAGGTCCCGATGGCACCATGGCCACATCTAATCCTGATATTGCTGCCCATTTTGAACACTTTTATAGATCCTTATACAACCTTCCTCCTGAACGCCCACCTCCGCACACTGACGAATCCAGGGCCTCTTTGATTTCTGAATTTCTCCAGCTCCACGGTCCGTCGGCTCTCTCGGAAGACCTGGCCAACTCTCTGGAAGCGGATCTGACCCTGAATGAGCTGCAGTGTGCTTTGAAGCAGACAAAACCTGGTAAGAGTCCGGGTCCCGACGGCTTCTCCGCAGTCTATTATAAATCCTTCTTGGATATCTTAGGCACCCCCTTTCTTTTGGCGTTTAATACTTTCTCCAAATCCCCCCTACCTCAACATCGTCTTTTGGAGGCCCACATAACGGTTATCCCCAAGGGTGATAAAGATAACACGCAGGTATCCAACTACAGACCCATCTCCCTGCTGAACGTGGACGTTAAGTTATTTGCGAAGATCCTGGCTAATAGACTTCTCCCCCTGCTTCCCTCCTTGATCAATTTGGATCAGGTTGGATTCATACCGGGAAGGGAAGCAAGGGACAATACCATTAAGGCCCTTAACCTTCACCATTGGATGTGCAAATCTAACACTTCTGGTTTTTTCCTTTCCCTGGATGCAGAGAAGGCCTTTGATAGAATTGCATGGGACTATTTGCAAGCGTCTCTGGTGTCCCTGGGTTTGGGGGAGAAGATGCTCAACTTCATCATGACCCTGTACACAGGCCCCACCGCTCGAGTCAGGGTCAATGGACATCTGTCAAACTCTTTTTCCTTAGGAAACGGAACACGTCAGGGTTGCCCCCTTTCCCCACTCTTGTTTGTCCTATCCCTTGAGCCCCTATTACGCAAAATCCGCTCGAACTCCGACATCAAAGGGGTCAGGGTATTGGACAGGGAATACAAGCTCGCTGCTTACGCGGACGACATCCTTCTCTTCCTTGCTGATCCGCACACCACTTTGCCTAATTTGCTAAAAGATTTTGCCCTCTTTCGATTCTTGTCTAACTTTAAAATCAACTTCTCCAAATCTTTCGCCCTTAACATATCCCTGCCCCCAGAATTCGTCTCTTTCTGTGAATCTCGTTTCCCGTTTCGTTGGGAAAAGGATTCCCTTTCATATCTCGGTGTACAACTTACCCGCAACCTCGATGACCTCTATGCAAAAAACTTCCTTCCCGCTCTCCGTTCTCTCCAAGAGGACCTCCATAAATGGCATCGTCCTTGTTTCTCTTGGTTTGGAAGGGCAGCAATAATCAAAATGAACATACTCCCACGCCTCCTCTATCTTTTTCAAACGCTGCCAATCCACGTACCTGTTGCTTTTTTTACATCTTGTAAAACAATCTGCTCACAATTCCTATGGAACCATAAGCGTCCGCGTATTGCTTTTTCCCAACTGACTCTCCCTAAACTTAGAGGTGGGATTGGGCTCCCTGATCTTCACCGGTACTACTGGGCATGCCACCTTACACGCATAGTGGACTGGCATGTTCATTCTACCTCTAAGGATTGGGTCCGCCTAGAAAATGCCTTCTCACCCTCACCCCTGGCATCGATTCCATGGTTCCTGCCAAAGCATACACCTCAAGAGCTCCTCACCCACCCTTTAGTGGGGCCCAGTTTAAATATTCTCCGCCTGAACTGTAAAACGGCATCTATCTCTGAGTCACCGAACTCCTTAACCTCCATTCGTCTCAATCCTGACTTCCCCCCAGGCATGCACAAGTCATTCCTATCTGAGCATTGGCCTCATGACCAGATTTTGGTTAAACACTTTATCCGCGATGGCAAAGTAAAATCATTCCGCGAACTGCTTGATAGCCTAGATAGCCGAGATTTTCCTTTCTGGGCCTATCTGCAGATAAGACACTTCTTGCTCTCACACAAACTGTTCCATAACTGGACTCGTCCCCTCACTCCTTTTGAATCCCTATGCTCTAGAGCTGAACCGCGCAAACATTTGATCTCGGAGATTTACCCTCTCCTTGTTGAGAGTAGGGATTATGATTCTTTACCCGCCTGCCGTGCTTGGAACAGAGACCTGGGAAACAGCTTGGCGGACGCCGATTGGGACCTAATATTCATGCATACTCATAAATGCTCCCTCAATGTTTCGACTCAGGAAAACGGTTATAAACTGGCTTCAAGATGGTACCGAACCCCGTCGAGAATCTCTCGTTTCAACCCTTCCGTCCCCAACAGCTGTTGGAGATGTGGAACTTCGAATGGGTCCTTTCTCCACATTTGGTGGTCTTGTTCCAGTATCCAACCATTTTGGCAGGAGGTCCACAGGCTTGTAATGTCTGTGACCACCTTGTCCCTAGCTTTCTCTCCTGAGCAGTTTCTTCTCCATCACTCCTCCCTGCCCAGGGGACAATATCTCAAATCTTTAGCCATGCATATGGTCAACGCAGCCAGACTCTGTCTTCCCACTCTTTGGGGCTCCACCCGCCCTCCCTCCATACGCGATTGGCTGCTCCGTGTGGGTAAAATTGCGGAAATGGAAGAACTGATTGCGACTGCACTCGATTCCCCCACTAAATTCTCCCATACTTGGGCCTGCTGGACTCACTTTAAAACCACTCCTACGTACCGGTCCTTTATGGACCATCCAACCAACACGCCTGATTGAATACTAACCTCCATTGTATGTTACTCCACACTTTAGCTCATTCGGTAGGCGACTTCCTCACCTTCAGGGCTTTATCCCCACCTACCTGCTCCGGTTAATAGACTTATGCTCGAATCCACCCATAGAAGACCCTTGGTGTTGACGACAATACGAACCCAGTTCGCCCCCCCCCCCTTCTCCCTCCCCCCCCCTTTTTTTTTTTTCTCTTCTATCTCTCTCTTTTCTTGTTCTCCTTTTCTTTCGTCTTATCTTCCTGTTACACGCCCAGTCAACCACTGGGTTCCTCTTTAGAGAACTTTAGGCATGCCATTGTCATACTTATCCTATTTACATCAGCGACCCTCACGACGATCTAAGCTTACTTACAGGCACCATCACTCTAGTAAAACAACTAGCTTCGTCCTTAACGGTTGTGCTGCATCTACACTGCCTCCTTCTGCGACGCTCCAATGAGAATTACATACTAAGGAGGTCCAACGCGATAACATTCCCATGCACACTACTATACTGCCTGAGTATTTCAGACTTCCCCGTCGTGGACTGGCACAACCATGTTTCATATGTGGTTCTTTGTAAGAATATTCCTACTATTTCCCGGTATGCACTGCCTAATGTTGTATATGACTATCATTCGCATTTCTTTTGTATTATTATGCACTTTCTCAATAAACGTTTTTTTTTCGGTAAAAAAAAAAAATAAAGCATATTTTACTCGTACAAGGACTGTGGCACATGTGTGCCTTGCATACAGTTGGTAGGCTTAGGTTCTTTTTGTCCAAGCCCCTTTAAGCCCCTCCCTCTGTTAGCTCAATGTGACACACCCACAGTTTGTGGCGGCACAATACCTGTACATCCCTGTGGGTTTCTGAACATACTATTTTAGCCATTGAAAGAGCCATCGTTTACCAGAGTAAGGGCACTTTAGGACACAGTACTCTGAGTATGCAGCCAGCATCAAGGAGCACAGCAAGCAAAGTGTACAATGAACACAATTCCGCAATTTTTTTTTTTCTGCTATATAAATGAAAAAGTCCAAACATTTTGAAAAAAGTGTTTTTCTTATAAAATTTTGTAAATAAATAATCTTTCTTCATAAATCTTGTCCAACATTTATTCAGTTATCTTTCTAGTAAAAACAAAATAACCCAAATTAGTTTATAACCAAAAATTCAAATTTTCTTTTTTTTTTTACATTTTTATTTTATTTTTTTTATATTTTTATTTATGGGGTTTTTTTTTGGTTTTTTTTACATACTGTCACTCTAGCAGTACAGTGCCACCATGGTGACACTGTACTACTTGTGGGGGGTTATGAAGATTTTTTATTTTTTTTACACTGATTGCTTTTACACTCATAAAGGCTGTAAAAGCAATCATTTCTCCTTCTCTCTGGCTGCATTCTTGCATTCTTGCAGCTATTCAGAAATACTGTGTGAGCTGTGATTGGTCACATGGCACAAGGCTGTTGTGAATAGCCTTGTACCACGTGACCTCTGTGATCATTCACAGATTTCACACATAGTAAGCAATGATGTCAGTGATCACATGATGAGGACCTCGCACAGAGGTCCCGTACAACGATCGGTGTTCCACTGTGCCCGGAGGACACAGCGGGCACCGGATCACGGTGCTGCGAGCTCCCAGGGAGTGTTCACAAGCAGGGAGCGGGGAAACCATTTGTAAATGACCGCCCGACCCTGCACCACTCCCGTCCGGCCGTTTATGTACATGGGATGAACGGGAAGTGGTTAATTCTTTATGGCATAGATTTAACAAGGTGTTGGCAACATTCCTCAGAGATTCTGGTCATGGTTTGACATAAGTTACTGTTGTCTTTCTATCAACTCAAACCAATCTGCCCATTCTCCTCTGACCACTGACATCAACAAGGCATTTTTGTCCACACAACTGCCGCTCACTAGTCATTTTCTCTTTCTGACCATTCACCGTAAACCCTAGGAGATGGTTATGTGTGAACTCCCAGTAGATCAGACAGATCAGATAGAGTTTTTGAAATACTTAGAGCAGCCCGTCTGGGACTATGATGGCCATGGCCATGGCCATGTCATTGCCTGATTAGCAATTTGTGTTACCAAGCAATTGAACCTAATGAAGTGGCCAGTGAGTGTATATGTATATGGGTAATTTGTTGGAAAAAAAGTGGGGCTTCTGGGGGTGGATTGAGCATTTGTTTGTTCAATAGTAGAACTGAAGTTATGCTTTAACACAAAACTTTACGCCATCACCACCCGTGGAAATCATAACTCCACCCAAAGCAAAGATCCAGCATTGTTTCATATTAATTTTCCTTTTTTTTTTTTTCAAATTCTTTATTTATCAGCTTTAATGTCATACAGAGATTGTTGGGGCCTACAGGCTCCCACAAACAACAAGCAGTCTGGGCCAGGAGCATGATACACATATAAAAATAAAGTCATAAAGGAATCACCGCAGATAGATCAGGAGAGATAAAGGCCATAAAAACAGTAGCTGTTTAGCTCCCTTTGCCCAAAAGCCCCTGACAAACTTAAATCCCATATAAAGTAGCTTTTTAAGTACAAGCGGAAAAAGACTACAAGATAAAATGAAGGGGAAAGAAAGGGGTAAGAAAGCCAGAGTTGTGGAAGAAAAAAAAAAAAAGGGAGGGGGGTGGGGAAGGATGAGATTATGGAAAAGAAAAGAAAATGAGTGCACTGCCCGAGGAAGACTGACTCAAGGAAGTCTGATTAGGTCAGAGGTCAGTAAACTTCTGAATCCAGTGTTTAATTTGTGACCATAAAACTTTAGAGCCCTCACAGGTCCAGAAAACATGAAGCATGGATCCCACCTCCCTTTGACATAGTGAGGGAACTATGGGGGAACAGTTGATGTAAGGTTTTGGGAACTCTTCATTTTCCTTATTTTACCTGTATGTCAGGTTTTCATAAAAGAAAAAAAAAGATTTACAAAGTTCATATAAGCCAGTCAGAGACCACATGAAAACTTTGCCTCTGTAGTTTTCCATGGTAATCACACCTGTAGAAAAAAACAACCAATCTTTTTTATTGCTTTTGACTTGCAGTAGGTCACACCGCTGTTACCTATTCAGAGCACAGAGTCTTGACAGTGATGAATTGGTACCCTCTGACCACTAATCACAGTGCCCTGGGTAATTTTAGTCCAATAAAATTCTGTCCTCATTGTGACCAAGGTTCTACAGGTGGACAACTGGAAGGAGAACATTTGTCATTCAGGTTTCCCCTTACATTCACTGTGGTCCCTGAGGTGTTTTAATGTAATGCTGTAAACACTTTCATGAAAAAAAACAACTCAGTAACATTATAAGTACAATTCATCAACAATTTAAAGAGAGTGTTTTTTGTGACTTTACACATACAAATTTAATTGTAGAGCGCTACAATACTAAAAATGATGGAAACTCTTAATATTTAATAAATTATTACTTTAATTACTTAACAACCTACTCAGAAGACAAAGAATTCTGCACCTTAGAAAGACTGTTCATCTTAATTTAATTTCAGGCAATTATTTTGCTAAAAAGATAGGATATTTTATACATGATTAAAGGGAGATGTTCTTAGCTTAGTTTTGTACATGTACAGGGAGAAGATCTGGTAATAGTTTGTAGAATACTTCAGCCTTTTTAATCTGAACTCCAGGCAAACAATTCAATATATAGATGAGGAGTTGTTTTATCTGAAAGAGGATTTGTATTTTTAGCAGTGGCGTACATAGGAGAGTGTGGTCCGCACCAGGTTCCAGCACTCTAGGTGTTCTGGCTGGGTACCTTACATTTTTTTCTTAGTTACACTGTGCAACTGCCACTGTCAGACAGGCAGAAGCCGTGCTATAGTGCTAGTATCATAGGTGCTTCAGCGCTGCTTCTGTCTGTATGGCAGTGACAGCTCAGAGCCATGGGTAGCCTCCTCCTCTGCTCTGGTCACATGACACATCCCAGAGATGCACTCTGAACTGTTGTTTTATCTGATAAATAGACAAAGGAGATGTGCACTGAAGGGGTGTCTGTACTGAGGGGTTAGACTGGGAGGGGTTGTCTACTGAGGGGCGTCTGTACTGGAGAGAGTCTGTATTGAGCAGTGTCTGTACTGGGGGGTGTCTGTACTGAGGGGGTCTGAACCTGGGGTCTTTGTATTAAGGGGTTGTCTATACTGGGGGTGCCTGTACCTAGCGGTCTTTATTGGGGTTGTCTGTACTAAGATGTCTTTTATGCAAGTAAGGTCTGTACTGGAGGTGGTTATACTGGGTGGTGTTTGTACTAGGAGGTGTCTGTACTGCTATATAAATCCTGTATAATAATAATTTTTATATATATATATATATATATATATATACACAGTATATAAAGTTTAGGAGGGTAGCCATCACCAGCAATTAAACAACAGTCTCCAAAGAAACCATTGAACTAGTTAAAATATGATACATGGGGGTTAGAGCACATTGAGCATAACTTATTTTTAAATTAATAAAAAAAAAACAGCACTTTTAGGCAACCCTGCCCTTTTTAATTACTGTCCTGCATTGTGCAGTAGAAAAGGAGATATGGGTGTTCAGGTCATAAATAGCTTCCATATATGCAACACTTGAGATACTAAAGAGATGTTACCACTTATTAACGCTTACATACTAAAAGCAAACCCTTGGATAATACGGGGGGGGTTAGTTTTATTGCAATATGGCCAACTGCATCAAAATGATCCATCTTTGGCCAGTCCCTACTTTATCTTGCAGATTGTCAACCCCTTAATTGATAAAATAGCGCACTGTTAAGAGGGTAGACATATAGTGCAACCAGACACAGCTGGAGATGAAATGAGTTATAGACCAAAATCCAGTGATCCACAATGGGAAAAAACAAAAGATTAGGAGTGTTGACAGCGTCAGCAGGTTAAAAAAGTTTTATCAACATCATCAATCAATATATATATATATTTTTATTTATTTCAGGTACTTATATAGCGCTGTAAATTTACGCAGCGCTTTACACATATATATTGAACATTCACATCAGTCCCTAACCCTCAAGGGGTGTACAATCTAAGGTCCCTAACTTACATTCATACATACACATATTAGGGCCAATTTAGACAGGATCCAATTAACCTACCAGCATGTCTTTGGAGTGTGGGAGGAAACCGAAGCACCCGGAGGAAACTCACGCAAGCACAGGGAGAACATGCAAACTCCATGCAGGAGGTGCTATGGTTGGGAATCGAACCCATGACCCATTTACTGCAAGGCAAATGTGCTAGCCACTAAGCAACTGTGCCGCACAGAGAAGGGGATGTGGTACCCAAATTGATGCAACAATTATTTCTTATTTCTTCTTTTACTATTAGCATAATAGCAACTGTACAGTTTCAAGCATCCATGCTCTCCCTGAAGCCATATATAACATGTTTATGATATGTAAATTATGGCAACATGGTAAAATAGTGTAGGTTCATTTGCTGATCCGTAAAATTATATTTCACTAAATAAGACAAACATGGTGTTTAATTGTGAACAAATACAACTATACCACTGAGAGATTCTTGTTTAACCGGAGCCTTGTAATTGACTACCATTGTTTCCCAAGACACAAATTATATTGACAGATGGCATGTTTAATGTTGACAGTGCAACAGTACAAATTAAATTACAATATAATTTAGGGACTAGTTGCCCCATTGACTTTTCATAGGGTCACAGAAAGACTGCAAATATAAAAACATTGAACTGCCACCATGCATTGACCTTTACATACTCAGTAAAGGTCAACCTTGGTACAATCCATGAATTACAAGCTATGTAGAATCATGGTAGTCTGTTACCTTCTATTTTGATTTTGAGTTTACTGGCTTTTCACTGGTAACCATGTTCAATGAAAAACCAAAGGTAATTGTGGTGGGCAATTCTCATGTATTCTCATAAAATGTTGCCACACATGCCAGGTTCAGTAAAAGGGGAAGTAATCACAGTGTTACCATTGGCTTAGATTGTAAAGTCAGAATTAGAGCTTAAGTCAACAAGTCATGCAGAGCTCTGGTCCTTACTCCCAGGGGGGCATGTTGGACTGCTGCAGAGAGACTGTTGATCAAAATATGCACCAATTAACATACTATCTCTACTCTTCAGTTACCACCTCTATGGCTTCAATTACCACCTTTATGTCAACGACACCCAAATTTACCTCTCCACCCCCCACCTCACCCCCTCACTCTGCCCGCATCGCCCACCTCCTAAACGACATATCAGACTGGATGTCGCTCCATTTCCTCAAACTTAACCTATCCAAAACTGAGCTCCTGGTGTTCCCCCCCCCCGCCCATCCCCATCCTCTCCATTACTACTAACAACGCCACCATCTCTTCCACCCCACACGCCAAAGTCCTGGGTGTCACCCTGGACTCCAACCTCCCCTTCCTACCACACATCCAATTGCTATCTAGATCTTGCAGGCTCCACCTCCGCAACATCTCCAAGATACGTACATTCCTCACCCCAGACACCACCAAACAACTCGTACACTCCCTCATCATCTCACGCCTGGACTATTGCAATTCCCTTCTCACTGGCCTACCCAAACGAACGTTATCCCCACTCCAGTCGATCCTAAACTCAGCGGCTAGACTCATCCACCTCACCAAGCGCTCCACATCTGCCTCCCCCCTCTGCCAATCACTTCATTGGCTCCCGATTGCCCAACGCATCAAATTCAAACTGCTAACTCTGACCTACAAAGCCATTCACAATGCCGCCCCGAACTACATAACTGACCTGATACCCAAATACTACCCTACCCGTGCCCTCCGCTCCTCACAGGACCTCCTACTCTCTAGCTCCCTGGTCTCCTCCTCCCATGCCAGATTGCAGGACTTCTCCAGGACTTCCCCCATCCTCTGGAACTCCCTACCCCAATCTATCAGACTGTGACCTACCCTCCTCACCTTCAGGTGCACCCTGAAAAACCTCCTCTTCAGGGAAGCCTACCCCAACCTCACCTAACACCCGACCTCACCTAACAACTAACCTCCTCCACTCCTCCCACCACTCCATCCCCCACAGACATCTCCTCCTGTACCACCTTCCCCTCCCTCCTAGATTGTAAGCTCGAAAGAGCAGGGCCCTCGAACCCCTCGTGTAGTGTATTGTTACTGTCTTGTCTCATGTTCTGTCCCCCTTGCTACTGTACAGCGCTGAGCATACCCTTTGGCGCTATATAAATACTGTATAATAATAATAATACTCTACCATCTCCACCAATTAACATACTATCTCTACCACCACATTCAACATTTTCCTCTTTTAACCCTGTCACTACAGAGAAAGTTGCTAAACATTTCTCTGATGCCAACCACATTAACTCCCAGGACCCTATTCCCATCCTAGATTGTAAGCTCCAAGGAGCAGGGACCTCCTATCCCTCTTGTATTGAACTGTATTGTTGCTGTATTGTCTCCTTTTATACTGTAAACCACTGAGCAAACTATTGGCACTATATAAATCCTGTATAATAATAATAACTACTCTCCATCTTGCTCTATCCTATGCTTTCTTACTAACATCTTCATTCTCTCCATCTCTGCTGGAGTCTTCCCCTCCCCACTAAAACATGCATTTGTCATCCCCATAATTATAAAGCCCATACTTGACCCCAGCAGTCTGAACAACTTCAGACCCATCATGTTGCTTCTTTTTACCTCCAAATTCCTAGAAAGCTTAGTCTACAATTGTCTGATCTGTTATCTCACTGATAACCTTCTCGGCCCATTATAGTATTATTATTATACAGGATTTATATAGCGCCGACAGTTTGCTCAGCGCTTTACATCATGGGGGGAGACAGTACACGAGACAGTACAGTAACAATACGATTCAATACACGAGGGGTTCGAGGGCCCTGCTCCTTGGAGCTTACAATCTAGGAGAGTATGGCTTTTACCCACAACATTCCATAGAAGCTGCCCTTCCAAGGGTAAATAATGACATATTAAATACTAAATCCAATGGCTACTGCTCAGTACTCTTAAAAAAATATACTTTTCGGTCAACTTTGACACAGTTGACCACCCACTCCTTGTCAAAAATTCCACTTCTTTGGCCTCAAAAACTCTGCTCTGCCCTTTGGTCAGCTAATAACCTTGAGTGGATTTCAATACTATCGCTATGCTGATGACACACAAATCTCTCTCTCTACTTCATCCTCAGCTCTCCTCTTCATTTTCCTTGGGCATCTCTAATTTACTAATGGACATATCAGTATGGATAAACATGTGTTACCAATGGTTACCAATGCAAAACACTAATAAAATTCTACATGCAAAGTCCCAAACCCTACTCAGTCCATAAATTCAAAACCAGGTATAATAACATAAAGCCCATGAAAAGTGAGAAATGTTTCATAATCCACCCTTCCCATTGCCAAGTGATCCACCACCAATGGTTAAAGTGCTCTCCTCACTCATCAGATGTCAATGACTTTCTTGCTGTACAACAGGAAAAGTCATATAGTGCTTTGTGGTCACCCCAGGACCTCCTTTGTCACCTCTCCCAATTGTTTCCTCGTCTTTGGATAGTCATATGATACTCCAATGGTATATTAGATGTCATGCAATCCAAAAAAAGAGAAGAATTCCTCTCTAATAGAGTGAAACCATAAAAATGTATTGTGGTTAAAAAATTTCATCAAAACATATGCCTATAAATATAGAGATATAAGCAATCCTATGATCGACCACTACACCAATCGTCTAGAGAGCCACAGAACGCTCACCGTACACTCCACATAGGACATTAAGTATTGAACTGGAAGTTCCGCTTGACACATTTCGCCATTAAAGCTTGAGGTCTTCAGAAGCAGGAAATCACGCTGCACATCTCCCCTCTATGTACTCTGCGGCAATTCCCGCCCTCACTATATGCATTATCTATGACTTTTTAATTCAGGGACAGCTACCAAGGGTTGGTTCTTAATAATTAATATTGGTATACCATCTATACCTTAATTTACTATTCAAAAAATTTGTTGGTAGTTTGCAGATAAACCCACTATTATGTAATATCTGATTTATACAAACGCCGTCTTGTGGTGGAAAATTATGTTACCTCCCCATTACATATATAGGCTACATTCATCTAGTTCTACAGAAAAAATAAAAATTAAAAAGTAATATAAAAAATATGTATATGAAAAATAGATCATTTATAATATTATGGCCAATATTTAAATGGATAATATATATCTTCTCCTTAGTCTTTTACTCTTTAACAAATAAATTGCAATAAATAAAGCAGTTGATATCTACATCTTTGTTCAAGCCATCTGGTACCAAAGTACACAGTTTATGTATCACACATTCATTTATACATGTCTGTGCCTCTCCAGTGGCGCTCTACCTTATCAATGCCACAAAACATAAGCAGGCTAGGGTCCCTATTGTGGCATTGCCTGAAGTGGGAGGATAAGCTATGATTTTTCAAGCCCTTCCTAATACTATTCAAATGTTCCCCCAGTCATATACTTAGCTTTCTTGTAGTACAACCCACGTAATGTTTGCCACAAAGACATGACAGCAAATAAGTAACATGGGTACTTTGACAGGTACCAAGTTTCTTTATTTGATAAGTGTAGGAGATTTTTTTGCTCCTATTGATAACTGTTCTACAAGGCCTATATCTACAGTACCACAAGGGATAAAATCTTTATGATCTAAGAAAGTGGTCAATTTCTATGGGGGATCAGGGACATTTAGAACCAATCTGTCCCTCAAATTAGTGGCCCTACATTAAACAAACGTTTTTTTTTTGGTAATATAATCCTCAGTGTTTTATCGCTAAGTAAAAGGGGCCAATGATTATGAATCACTTGCTCAAACTGTTTATAATGTCTGTTAAAATAAGTTATGAGCACTGTACCAAAATTGTTTTTTTTTGGGGGTCTATCCTCCAATAATTTCTAAAATAGATACCTGATGTTTTATATCCCTTAATTATATCCTTTAGCCATAAATCTCTCAATGAGCAGTTCTGTTTGAATATTAAAGACATTGATACAATATCTTTGCAGTTATGGTGGATCTGCATAACTGTCCCTTAGGTAATACCCCCTAGCCACCTAGGATGATGACAACTGTGAACGGAGATATACCCATTGCAGTCCGTTTCTTTAAAAAAGGTATGTGTAGACAATAATTATTGTGTTTGTATAGGACTAAATCCAAAAAAATAACCTGGTCATACTTCCACTGTCCTCTAAATAAAATGTTGTAGACATTTCATATTGTCATATTGATTTCTTCCAGAAAATTAGTCAAGCTACCTTCAGTCCCTTTCCACAAAATGACCACATCCTCTATATACCTTTTATAGAGTGTTAGTCCCTGCCTTTGTTTACCAAATATCTCCTCCTCTTCCCACTTGCTGAAGAATATGTTGGCTACATTAAGTGCATACTTGGCCCCCATAGCTACACCCCTATGCTGACGATAAAAGGAGCCATTATGCCAAAAGTAATTACTGCCCATGGCCAACTCCAGGGCTTCTAGAAATAAAAGAGCCGTTCCTGTGTTAGCTCAGATCTCTCCTTTAAGGCCCACCTCACTGCTTTCAGTGTGTCATCTTGACGAATGTTCATATACTAGATTGTAAGCTCCAAGGAGCAGGGCCCTCGCACCTCTCGTGTATCACATTGTATTGTTATTGTACTGTCTCATGTATTGTCTCCCATTGTAATGTACAGTGCTGAGCGAACTATTGGCGCTATATACTGTATAATAATAATAATATACAAGGAATCAACATATACAGTGGCCAGGATAGTGTCCTCCTCCAACTGTAACTGGTCTAAGATGTTAACAGGTTGTTTACTGTCCCTAAGATGGGAGGGATATTGCTGTGCTAATGGTTGTAGATAATGATCTAAATATTCCCCAAGCCTGGAAAACAATGAGTTTACTCCACTAACAATGAGTCTCTTGGGGGGTTTAGTTTGAGTTTTGTGAATC
Organism: Staurois parvus; assembly: GCF_062004578.1. NCBI lineage: Eukaryota > Metazoa > Chordata > Amphibia > Anura > Ranidae > Staurois > Staurois parvus. The sequence continues at coordinate 5,295,430 of NW_028318515.1, forward strand.
TTTGGGACTTGATAAATACTGGTAGCTTGGGTGCCTCTGGGACTAGGTATATAAAGGTTTTCTTATCGAGGATGCCCTTCTTGTGTGCTCTTCACCAATTTTTTTAGTTTTTTGTAAGTGATTGGATCATCAACTAGTCTATGAGGCTCATTATTGTAGTCTTACTAAGAATAACTACCCCCTCTATCCACAGGGTAGATGATCACATATTTTCTTTCAGGATTTTTTGATTTTGGGAAAAACAAAAATATCGATATAGACATAAGTTTTTTCAGGAGGTCAGAACACACAACACAAAGATGTTGAACAAATGTTTAAATCCTTAAAAAGTAAAGTTTTAGATAAACAAGGTCACACTTGGTGGGATATATTAACATTGGAAAAGTATGTCAAGGATAACATAACTCCCAGAAAACTGCGCTGGGACCTAGCACATACTGATGGTTTAGAGGATTAGGGTTTGAAAGAGGAATGGTATGATTTTTTTAAAGGATGTGAGAGGGACCTCTTAGAAATGATCCTCTCCAGAAGGTTGATAAGGTGGAGCGCCACTGGAGAGGCACAGACATGTATAAAGCAGTGTCCATGACTGAGACATGCTGGCTACATGAACTGTGTACTTTGCTACCAGATGGCTTGAATAAAGATGTCAACTGCAAATTTTTGCGCAATTTATTTGTTAAAGAGTAAACAACTAAGGAGGAGGTAAATTATCCTTTTAAATATGGGCCATAATATTATAGATTATCTATATTTTTCATATACATTTTTATATTACTTTAAATGTTTTACTTTTTCTGTAGAACTACAGTTGCAAGAAAAAGTATGTGAACCCCTTGGGATTACGTGGAGTTTTGCATGAATTGGGCATAAAATGTGCTCTGAACGTCATCTAAGTCACAACAATAGAAGAACACAGTCTGCTGAACATAATACTACACAAACATTAGATGTTGCCATGGTTTAATTGCACAGAACATGTAAACATTCACAGTGTGTGAGGCCCTAGCTTAATGACTTCTCCCAGAGCTAATTGGAGCGAGGAGTGAGCCAACCTTGACTCCAATCAGTGTGATGATATTGGATGTGTTGCTGACAGCTGTCCTGCCCTTAAAAGACACACACCTGTTTTGGGTTTACTGGTTTCAAGAAGCACTGTCTGATGTGAACCATGCCTCACAGAAAAGAGCTCTCAGAAGACCTACGATCAAGAATTGTTGACTTGCATGAAGCTGGAAAGGGTTACAAAAGTATCTCCAAAAGCCTTGATGTTCATGTGTCCACGGTAAGACAGACTGTCTACAAATGGAGTTTAGCACTGTTGCTACTCTCCCTAGGCGTGGTTGTCCTGTAAAAATGACTGCAAGAGCACAGCGCAGAATGCTGCATGAGGTAAAGAAGAATCCCAGAGTGTCAGCTAAAGACCTACAGAAATCTCTGGCACATGCTAACATTTTTGTTGACACATCTACAATAAGGAAAACATTAAACAAGAATGGAGTACATGGGAGGACACCACGGAGGAAGCCATTGCTGTCCAAAAAGAATATTGCAGCATGTTTGAAGTTTGCAAAAGAGCACCTGGATGTTCCACAGCACTACTGGCAAAATATACTGTGGACAGATGAAACCAAGATTGAGTCGTTTGGGAAGAACACACAACACTATGTGTGGAGAAAAAAAGGCACAGCACACCAACATCAAAACCTCATCCACTGTAAAACATGGCGGAGGGAGCATCATGGTTTGGGGCTGCTTTGCTGCCTCAGGGCCTGGACGGATTGTTGTCATTGATGGGAAAATGAATTCCAGAGTTTATCAAGACATTTTGCAGGAAAACGTACGACCATCTGTCTGCCAACTGAAGCTCCGCAGAGGATGGGTGATGCAACAGGACAATGACCCAAAGCATACAAGTAATTCAACAAAACAATGGCTGCAACAGCACAGAATACGCCTTCTGGAGTGGCCCAGTCAGAGTCCTGTCCTCAACCCGATTGAAATGCTGTGGCATGACCCTAAGAGAGCGATTCACACCAGACATCCCAAGAATATTGCTACACTGAAACAGTTTTGTGAAGAGGAGTGGTCCAAAATTACTTCAGATCGTTGTGCAGGTCTGATCTGCAACTACAGGAAACGTTTGGTTGAAGTTATTGCTGCCAAAGGAGGGTCAACCAGTTATTAAGTCCAAAGGTTCACATAATTTTTCCTCCCTGCACTGTGAATGTTTACATGTTCTGTGCAATTAAACCATGGCAACATCTAATGTTTGTGTAGTATTATGTTCAGCAGACTGTGTTCTTCTATTGTTGTGACTTAGATGACGTTCAGAGCACATTTTATGCCCAATTCATGCAAAACTCCACGTAATCCCAAGGGGTTCACATACTTTTTCTTGCAACTGTAGATAAATATGGCACATACATGTAATGGGGAGGCAACATCATTTTCCACCACAAGATGTTGCTTTTGTAGAAAATAGGATATTACACAATAGTGGGTTGATCCGCAAACTATCAATTTTTTGAATAGTAAATTAAGATATAGATGATATACCAATATTAATTAAGAACCAACCCTTGATTGTTTTCTCTAAATTAAAAAGTTGTAGATAATGTGTATGGTGAGGGCAGGATTGCTGCAGAGTATATACAGGAGAGATGTGCATCGTGACTTCCTACTTCTGAAGACGGCACGCTTTTATGATGAAATGCGTCATGCGGAACTTCCTGTGCAACACTTCCAATCCTACGTGGAGCGCGCGCTGAGTATTCTAGACAATCGTTATAGTGGTTGATCATAGGATTGCTTATATCTCTATTTTTATGTGCATATTTTTTAACTGAATTTATTAACCACAATAAATTTTTACGGTTTCATGCTATGAGAGGATCCTTCTCTTTTTTTGGATAACATGCCTTCTAATATACCACTGGACTATCATCTGACCATCTGGAGAGGAGGAGACAATGGGGAGAGGTGATAATTAAGGAGGTCCTGGGGTGAACACAAAGCGTTATATTACTTTTCTTGTTTACAGCAAGGAGGTCATTGGCATCTGGTGAATGAGGAGAGCACTGGTGGTGGATCACTTGGCAGTGGGAAGGGTGGATAATGAAACATTTCTCACTTTTCATTGACTTTATGTTATTTTAACTGGTTTTGAGTTTATGGACTGAGTAGTTTTTGGGACTTTGCACACAGAATTTTTATTAGTGTTTTGCACTGTATTTTTTTTATTCAAAATACATGAGTATATGAGTATAGTTAATACAGAAGGTTTGTTGTAGTGTTGAGCAAGCACCATCGGGTGGCTTTTGATAATATCAGTATGGATCTCGCATCATAAAACCCAAAACGCAATCTCTCTAAAACCTTAATAAAAAGGAATTGTACACCTTCCTATTTGCACCTTGTGCTTTTCACCTGTATAAGATGTGTCATGTGTTGACTTGAGTGAGTGTTATGCTGGCTATACATTATACAATTTTCTTGAGATTTTTGCTTTAGATTTACCACTTTCAATTGTGTCCAATTAGGCAGGCCCTTGCACTACATAGTTGAAGGTAAATCTAAAAGAGATTGGGCAGAAATTAGATAGAAAATTGTATAGTGTATGGCCAGTCTTAGTGAGTGTTTAACCAACAGTTTTTGTAGCATTTAACCAGTTCACACCCTGCCTGGTCAGGGGGTTGTTAGACCAATAAAATTCAGGAGCCTGTAGTGATGTGTGTAGGTTTGACCTTCTCGCTTTTATAGTCGGAGCTTGAGACTGAGACCCAAGACTGCAATTTATGTAACCTGTAATGTCATCTGATATTTAATTTTTTTTTAAATTGTGTACTTTTCACTGTTATACCGAGATACTTAAATCACACCTATAATCACTTTCCTTGGGATCATCACAAATGTAGTTAAGATGAACACTGCCAGGCAATTTTAGATCTCGTTAAGATCTGATCTGATGAATTTAGAGTCTAAGCACCAAAACCTACACACTGGAACTTTTGATGGCATTAATAGATTAACACTGGCTGCAAATTACCATAGAAAGGTCATATTTAACAAAATTATATTACACAATGACTTGTGAAGCAAATATATATGTCATGTCATTGATTAACCTCTTCATGCCGGCCGCACATTTGTGTGCAATTAACAAAAAACATATGTGCTCAAAGCGCGCACCCTGCGCACTCCCAGCACACATGTCTGGTACTCACGGAAAGTCTGCTCTTCTATCGGGACCTTTCCCGATCATGTGACCGCCGTGACGACACTCTCCATAATATTCCAGACTGATAATGTACAAATGATTTATTAAAATGAATAAAAAGCCACTGACAAACTTCAAACACAAATGAGCATGTAAGTTATAAAAGCCACTGGTGCTGGCTCCAGACAGGTGTGAGTGACGTGAGCACTGACATAAATTTTGAGGTCCCCCCACATATACGCACATACAAACATAAACGCACACTTTGGGGCAAATACGCGTGAAAACGTTTATTGCGATACACATATTACAGTGAGAGCAATAATTCTAGCACCAGATCTCTTTCATAATGCAAAACCGATGACCTTTAGGGGTTTTTGAAAATATAGGGTACTGAAGTATGAAGCAATTTTATGGGAGCACACAAATTTAAGCTTTGGCCTGTTGGCTTTTTTTTTTACACACAAACTCATCTTTTATATAAAATTTTAAATTTTGGTAATTTATTGCATTTGTTTGCCCTAAGATTCACTTTAGTGTGATTTTTACTGAAATTTTGCGTTTCCTAGACCTTTGCAAAAATATATGTGAGGGACAGCATAAATATTCTTTTATTTTTGTGTTGTTTTGTTTGTGGCCAAACAGTCAGCTTGTCTACTTTGTCTACAATGTGGAGTTCCTGTGCCCCGCAGGGGGTGGGAAATGGGATTGATCTCAGCAGGGAGCACAGACAGCATGGTGTTGTGTGGCTGGGAAAGCCCCTATTGTGTGCACTAGTTTGGGGGCTTGGTCAGTTGAAAGGGCCATACTGCTTCCTTATGAATGGGAGAGCTTAAGTCAGGATCTCAGAGCCACTCCTGGCTGAGCCCTAACTAGGAGATGCATTGAACTGTGCTTTGCTTTGTGCACTGCTGGGACTTGTGGTCCCATAATGCCTGTGTAGTCTTGAAGCTGCGGCCAAGACACACAGCCCTCTGAAGACCCGTGAGGAGTTGGTCCCCTGCTCATCCGAGAGTGCTGTGCGAGGTCTGAGTTGATGCCAGACCCCACAGTCAAGACCCGGCTGAGTGTCCCTGGAAGCTGACCGCTGTGAGTGACCCTGCACGCTGCCTGCTGAGTGTCCCTGGAAGCTGACCACTGTGAGTGTCCCTGCACACTGCCTGCTACTGAGTGTCGCTGCATGCTGATCACTGCTGAGTGTCCCTGGAAGCTGTCCGCTGCTGAATGTCCTTGGAAGCCGACTGCTGTGAGTGACCCTGCACACTGCCTGCTGAGTGTCCCTGGAAGCTGACCTCTGTGAGTGTCCCTGTACACTGCCTGCAACTGAGTGTCGCTGCACGCTGATCGCTGCTGAGTGTCCCTGGAAGCTGTCTGCTGCTGAGTGTCCCTGGAAGCCGACCACTGTGAGTGACCCTGCACAATGCCTGCTGAGTGTCCCTGGAAGCTGACCGCTGTGAGTGTCTGCCCACCGTCTGCCGAGTGTCCTTGGAAACTGACTGCTGTGAGTGTCCCTGCACACTGCCTGCTACTGAGTGTCGCTGCTCGCTGATCGCTGCTGAGTGTCCCTGGAAGCTGTCCACTGCTGAGTGTCCCTGGAATCCACCTGCCGTGAGTGTCCCTACAAGCCGCATGTTGCGGATTATTGTTGCCTGAACTGCCCCACTGTGTGCCCGGATTATTGCTACCTGAACTGTCCCATTGTGTGCCCAGTTATCTTTGCCTGGACTGCCCCACTGTGTGCCCGGGTTATTGCTACCTGAACCGCCCCATTGTGTGGCCAGTTATCTTTGCCTGAACTGCCCCACTGTGTGCCCGGATTATTGCTACCTGAACTGTCCCATTGTGTGCCCAGTTATCTTTGCCTGAACTACCCCCACTGTGTGCCTGGATTATTGCTACCTGAACTGCCCCATTGTGTGCCCAGTTATCTTTGCCTGAACTGCCCCACTGTTTGCCCGGATTATTGCTACCTGAACTGCCCCATTGTGTGCCCAGTTTTCTTTGCCTGAACTGCCCCACTGTGTGCCCAGTTATCTTTGCCTGAACTGCCCCCACTGTGTGCCCGGATTATTGTTGCCTGAACTGCCCTATTGTGTGCCCGGAGTATCTTTGCCTGGACTCCCCCCTATTGTGGGGACGCTACCCTTATTACCCTGACCAAGTGTCTTACATCCTTCAATAAAACCCTTGTGTGTTTATCATTCTCCATGTGCGTTCTGTCCCGCCTACACCTCCGTCACATATAGTATGAAAAAAAATTGGAACAACCACTGTTTTGTGCTAGGGTATCCACTTTCAGAAAATATATAAGGTTTGGGGGTTTTGTGTAATCTTTTGGTCTAAAATTACTTTTTAAACATGTGTGAAAAAAATGCAAAAACAACTCTGGCAGCGAAAGGGTTTAACCTTCAGAGTTTTTTTGTTTAATGCATTAAACACAATAAAATAAACACTCCCAGTGAACTATTTATAAAATCCTCACCCAGCACTGGTAATTTTCAACTTTCAATGCACTAATTCCTGCTCTCTCAATGTTGCTTCCTTGAACTTCCAGTCTTCACAGGAAAGCATTACAAATAGTCAGTGCAGTCTGGAATCAGTTTGTTAGTTTGGAGAAGGGAGGGGGGAGAAGGATGATGGAGCAGGGGCTTTGCCATTCTAGACACAACTCTTTGCATCCTAGCCACAACTCTGCATGCAAGGATGGCTCCATAGGATGCTGCAAGAAAAAAGAGTTACCTTAAAACAGGAAAACTGGGGCAGCAGACCTTGTACCAGCATAATCTAGAACACAGGAGAGGAATAAAGGTTAAAAAAAGCTGCCTACTCAGTAAGTGAATAAATTAGCAGCTGAAAATTATTAAGATATCTCTTTAAAAGGTACCAAAAAGTACCATCCATCACCTAATATGGTTACCTAACAGTCACATTTGGAAATGCCTTTCTCTGGTATTATAAAAAGTTCTACTTGGACCAGTTCTGTAATAAATATGACATGTCTAAAATTAAAAGCTATATGCATGACAAAAATGAAATAATAATAATTTAAAAAGTAAAATCAGATTGTTCATCAATAGTCATTAATCTGTTAAATTAAAAAAGAATACACACAGTGAAGTGCAGATAAACACAGAAATCCAGTGATTTATTAAAATGTCTGACTCTGTAATTCACTAGATGATCTACTTAATATAATCCTTAAAACATGTGAGGGAAAAATCAGATACTATACACAAAAATCAGAATCAAAGTTTAGCAAAGCGAGAGACATATGTTTATCTACAAAAACAGCAAAGAATTACTGCAAGCCTTGTGACACACAATAGAAAACTCCTCAGATCCACCCACTGTCTCTAAGTCCCTCCTCCAAAAGCCTCAGAGCAGGGGGAAATTCCAGAGGGGCTTATCTGCAAAGTCTCTCAGTCCTGACCAGAATTTGACCCCTCTGGCTATCTCACCTGAGCTGCTAACCAGCTACTGACTATCCATTAGGATCTAGCTCCCCCTAAACTAGCAGGGTGCTACACTTTACTGTTCAAAGTGCCGTAGGTAATGCCTATCTCTCAATTGTCCCTTTTTTGGAGGGACTCTTTCTCAAATTCAATGTGCAGTCTCAGTTGTCTCTCATTTTGGTCCGATGTGTACATCTCAATACAAAATGTACCATTTTACAACCAAAAGTGTTACATTGCACTAATCTTTACATCCAGCCTCTGTATTATATATTGAATAGCCAGTATAAAGGAAAAATAGAAGTCAACAAGCATTTGTTTTGTTTAGCCAATTATATTCTGCATTTTAGATGTTTGTGGACCCTGTAACTGAGGCTGTGGCAGGGATATGTTCTTTTCGTTCATACTGTTTGTTGGAAGATGCCCCTTTTTATCATTTAGAAAGTTGGGAGGTATGTACTCATGCTAATTTATACTTTCAAAGACCACAGATGTAATAACAGTATTTAAATATGGGCATAAAATTGACAATTAAACTCTGAGAAAGAATAGGGAAGCAATAAAAGCAAGAGCTAGTTCCCTTGAACTGGAGGTTTATGACAAGTCAGTGGCAGTCCAGAGTATATAATTTATGGATAAAAACACTAACCTAGTATCAATAAATACATCACACTAATTAGATCCTAGCTGGAAGTAAACACAATTATAGAGCACAACTTTATAATATTATAAGACCCTTTACAATATATTCGTAATATTATGGTCATGTCAAATGTCTTTGCCTCAGTAAGCACATGGAATGATGAAACTGAGTAGAAAAAAATAGCAGCAATTTAGTGATTCATAGTTTGCAGAACTATTCAGTTTAGAATAATTTTCAAAACAGAACTGCGCTGGTGGGGGTTGCAGGTGCACTTGCCATTATGTGTAAGCATGCACATCATACTGGCAGATAATGTCAAACCTACGTCTTTAGCAATGACAGGTCTGCTGCGCTCTCCATTACCATTACATTTCTGCTATTAGAATTTTCTTCTGGAGTCAGCTTCTTCCTTCTTTGGCCATAGGGCCACCAGTGCATCCATAGTTAGACACATAGATGTTTACTCTCGGGTGTCATTAGAGCCCTAGTCTCTGAAGTGTTTACTAGGGAGGTGGGATTATTATAATGGGGGTGGAATTTGTATTTGGGCATGTAGAGATTTTTACTTTGGGGAAACATTTTTGCTAAATAAGAATTTTTCTTGCAAATGAGGGGACTTTTACCTGGGCAATATTTTCCTGCAGAGGAGGTAGAACACTTGTGTACTCTGGACCCTGTAAGCAGTGCCATGCATTATATAAACTTGAATGATGCATTCTGTATTGTGTGTTAAATCTTCCCAATTACTGTACTCTGTACATTATTACACTCCTCAGGGTGCTCCAGGGTACTACAGATCATTCACAATCCTAGCAGTATCCCTGTTTACCTAACTCTGAAAGGTAATGTTTGGCAATAAATGTTTAAAGATAGTTTTGGATGGAGTAGGGAAGGGTTAAAACCCATATCAGGTTATTTTGTAATGCTAGGGGCATTTCCCTTCACTCCCTGTTTTGGAGAGACAATAAGCAGTATGAGGTAACCTGCCAAAAGATTATTATCTTAGCTGTCATCGAACAATTTAGCCCAATGGGAAGATCTCACCTCTTGCTCTCATGACAACTCTAAAACTTAGGAATTCCCCCTACTTTCCATCTCAGTGACAACAGTCAACAAGACATTAAAACTTGGCACAGGGTCCAACCCTTCCCTACTCTATCTAAAACAATTAAAGATTGTTTGCCTCTACGTGCACTTAAAGTGTTTGCTCTTCTAAATTCATGAATGTCACAGGGGAGGTACAACAAAGGGTAACAAAGTGCAGAACCAAGATGCTTTTCTATATTCATGTTAGCAAAGCAACCTAAATGCATGGAAATATCCCCTTGGGAAGGTACACCAAACATTCAATGCAGTCCAGTAGCTTGGGGTTTAGAAAAGGCAGATTGCAGTAAAAGCAGTGGACACAGTCTAGAAAGTGGACCAGTACAGTAGCTCCTGCAGTTTTGAAAGATTCCACCTTTCTTTGAGTCTGAATATGCTGGCATGTCATGGCAGTTCAATGTTTTCAGTATTATATAAGTATGTCTGCATTTATCATGAATACATACTACATCCCAGATTTGAAAGAAATATATGGTGTCCTTTTATCTCATTAGATGTTGAACCTGCATAAAGGCTTCCTAATGAGCTCTACCTTCTAAATTAGATATAAAAGTCTTACCTTTACGAGTTTTGTTTCATTAGAAAATTTTACAACACTTGATCCTCCATCTGTGTTCACATGTATTACGTTGATGTTCATTTTCTTACAACAGACTACATTGGTTGACCTACATGAATTGGAAGGGAATCAATTTCAAGAGCGAGGTGATGTCAATTCTTGGAAATCCTAAGTACAAATTGTAGGCAATTAATTAGGTTCAGCGAAAGGAAATTCAAGTTTTACTTTTGCAGTTATAGAAAATCACAGACTGCTACAAATTGAAAGAAAATGGTAATTTTTAAGAATGTTAAATTACTTAATGGCTTTTATAGAAATTATTTTTATTAAGTCAGTTTTTCACAAAACTAAAGTTACACTTTACACGACCAAGGTTCCAGCTACTACCATGGTTATCTAGAGATGCACATGACCTCACCTTTTTGTGCATCCTTCCCTTATCTTTTCCTACTTTACAGTATTTTCCTCTAACATACGACCTTAGTTACAAACAAATTTTCAGGTAATGACACTCAGGAAGGAAACTGGTGCATTATACAGATCAAGTTAGACTAAAAGCCAGAAAAGACCTTGAAAAAAGAAACGAATGACTGCTTGGTCAGTATTTCATGTACCAGCTACATGGTAACCAGCTCTTAATCTTTTAGATAACATAGTATTGATTAGTAAGCCTATCAGAAAGACCATCAGAGCAGGACACCAGAGTGTTATCTACCTAATAACCTGCCTTGGGTGACAAAGTGCACAATGAAAATTGAAAAACAATATTTCTTAGCTGTCCTGCAGCATATCTCAGTGTGTGCCTACTCTGTGCCCTCTGCCTTAGCACAGCAACTGGGATGTCATTATTTTATTTGGGTCGAATCCCCATTAATACAAGAAAGTATACCTATCTGCATTACAGCTTTAAACTTTTCACCACAAATATCAAATAAACTTTATATAGCAAAACTTGGCATAATAGATGTAACAGAATGGTTAATCAGCTGAATGATCAAGCAGAAAGTAACTGTACTTTGCAGTTTACTATACAGGTACAATGTTAGAATCAATTATGCAAAACAGAGTCAGAATGGCATACATAGTGTAGTGGAACACTTTTGGTAGTTAGGTATTCCATTTATTATAGAGGCCTAAACATCTGTCCAAAATGAAGGACAACAGAGGCTGCACAACAGACAGAGGGATTTGGTTCAAAAATGGAACAGTCCATCCAAATGAGCCTATATAAAACTCTATAACAGAGAGTTGAGCTGGGAATCATCACTTTGGTAAACCAAACTACTTTGCACTTATCCTCATAAACAGCATCCAACTCAGGGAAGTCACAGAGAGTCACCCCACTGGATCCTGCGTACTCTGGTAGCAATTAGAGGTAGGATAGGTCCCTTGGTCTTCTGTAGAAGTTGCATGCTAATAGACTCTTGCCTGGTTGTCTGCATGCTGGTTCTGATAGTGGAGAGCCTCCTACCTGGCTTCAGAACATTTGTGCAGCTACTTCTGTCTTATCTACTGTGGCTTCCCTAAGTAGCTGAAGGAGGGAAGATGAGGAACCTATCTTTCCTGGCAAGTTCCAGGAAGTTATGGGAAAAGGATTTTATGGGGCCTGTGCCTGCATTTGAGCATGTGAACAAATAGGCACTACGCTGCAATTGTTAAGTGCTAGAGTTCCATCTACAGGCAAATGTCTAATCTTCCTGTTGCTTCCTAGTTACCTTGGCTTGATACAAGTGGCACCAATGTTGTCAGGGTAAAAAGTGGACATTTCCTTATTTGTAGTAGGTTGCTAAGGAAGGGCTTTAACCACTTGCCTACCAGGCACTTTCACCCCCTCCCTGCCCAGGCCAATTTTCAGCTTTCAGTGTTGTCGCACTTTGAATGACTATTGCGTGGTCATGCAATGCTGTACACATGACATCTCTATAATTTTGTTGAGACATATAAAGCTTTCTTTTGGTGGTATTTAATCACCACTGGGTTTTTTTTTTAATTTATTGCTAAACAAACAAAAAAAGACCAAACATTCAGAAAAAAAATTTTGTTTCTTAGTTTTTGTTATAAAATTTTGCAAATGGGTAATTGTTCTCCTTTACTGCTGTGTGCTGATGAGGCTGCACTGATGGAAACTGATATGCAGCAACGATGAGCACTGATAGGCTGCACTGATTGGTACTGATGAGGCAGCACTGATGAGGTTGCACTGATAGGCAGCACTGATAGGTGGCACTGATGGGCATTGATGGTGGCACTGATAGGCACTGACAGGCGACACTGATAGGCGGCACTGAAGGTCACTGATAGGCGCAACTGATAAACACTGACTGGCGGCACTGATGATCACTGACTGGCAGGACTGATGATCACTGACTGACGCCACTGATGATCACTGACTGACGGCACTGATGGACACTGGCAGCACTGATGGACACTGTTGGGACTGCACTGATGGACACTGTTGGGATTGGGGGCTGCACTGGACTGCCTCTGATTTTGAAATACATTTGCTGATTACCGGGTCTCCTCTTTCCTTACACTGTGACAGTGTGAGGAAAGTGCAGCTGATAACCAGCAACTGTATTTACATTGTGATTATCTGTGTCATTGGACACAGCTGATCACATGGTAAAAGGGCGCTTTGATTGGCCCTTTACCATGTCATGTAATCAGCTGTGTCTGACAGACATAGCGATCACAGAGTTCTCTGGGTGTGTGCCCCAGGGGGTGCGAGGGAGGCATGGCTCTGGAGGACATCATCTGATGCTCTCCCAAAACTAGATGACCACACTGTAGCCGTGCTGTAGCTGTCAGTAGGCTATATCCTGGTCATCAAGTGGTTAAAGTGCTGCTGAGCAATGGAGTGAGATCACACACCTTGAGATATGTCAGCATAATAGTAGAGATTAGAGATGAGCGAATCGAACCAGGCGAACCGGAATTCGATACGAATTTCAGGAAAAATTCGATTCGCGGCGAATCCGAATATTTGCCTACTTCGGGTGCGCGAATCGGATTTTTCCCGATCAGCCGGCAAAAGTGTCCCTGCAGAGAGCTCTGCTATTTCTGACAGTTCTCTGACAGAAGGAACACATGTACAGCAGTTGAAACATTGTATCTATTAGTTTCCATTTAGGATACAGATGTTTCAACCGCTGTACATGTGAAGAAGCTGTCAGAGAACTGTCAGAAATAGAGGAACTCTGCACATACACTTTTTGCCGGTTTGGAATTCTTATTTTCATCCTACTTCTTCTTCTTCTTCATCCTCATCCTCAGAAGAAGAAGAAGAGGATGAGGATGAGGATGAAGAAGAAGAAGAAGAAGTAGGATGAAAATAAGAATAATTCCAAGCCGGCAAAAAGTGTATGTGCAGAGTTCCTCTATTCTGCAGATACACTTAGAGGAGCTCTGCAGATACACTTAGAGGAGCTCTGCAGATACACTTTTTGCCGGCTTGGAATTAATCTTATTTTCATCCTACTTCTTCTTCTTCTTCTTCTTCTTCATCCTCATCCTCATCCTCAGAAGAAGAAGAAGAGGATGAGGATGAGGATGAAGAAGAAGAAGAAGAAGTAGGATGAAAATAAGAATAATTCCAAGCCGGCAAAAAGTGTATGTGCAGAGTTCCTCTATTCTGCAGATACACTTAGAGGAGCTCTGCAGATACACTTTTTGCCGGCTTGGAATTAATCTTATTTTCATCCTACTTCTTCTTCTTCTTCTTCTTCTTCATCCTCATCCTCAGAAGAAGAAGAAGAGGATGAGGATGAGGATGAAGAAGAAGAAGAAGAAGAAGTAGGATGAAAATAAGAATAATTCCAAGCCGGCAAAAAGTGTATGTGCAGAGTTCCTCTATTCTGCAGATACACTTAGAGGAGCTCTGCAGATACACTTAGAGGAGCTCTGCAGATACACTTTTTGCCGGCTTGGAATTAATCTTATTTTCATCCTACTTCTTCTTCTTCATCCTCATCCTCATCCTCAGAAGAAGAAGAAGAGGATGAGGATGAGGATGAAGAAGAAGAAGAAGAAGTAGGATGAAAATAAGATTAATTCCAAGTCGGCAAAAAGTGTATCTGCAGAGCTTCTCTAAGTGTATCAGAAGAGCTCCTCTAAGTGTATCTGCAGAATAGAGGAACTCTGCACATACACTTTTTGCCGGCTTGGAATTATTCTTATTTTCATCCTCTTCTTCTTCTTCTGAGGATGAGGATGAGGATGAAGAAGAAGAAGAAGTAGGTTGAAAAAGCTGTATGGAGTGAATGTCCCAGAACTGTCAGAAATAGACTATTTCTGACAGTTCTGGGACATTCCCTCCATACAGCGGTTGAAACATTGTATCTATTTGTTTCCATAAATGGATCCATTTATGGAAACAAATAGATACAATGTTTCAACCGCTGTATGGAGTGAATGTCCCAGAACTGTCAGAAATAGACTATTTATGACAGTTCTGGGACATTCCCTCCATACAGCGGTTGAAACCGCTGTATGGAGTGAATGTCCCAGAACTGTCAGAAATAGACTATTTCTGACAGTTCTGGGACATTCACTCCATACATGTCCCAGAACTGTCAGAAATAGACTATTTCTGACAGTTCTGGGACATTCCCTCCATACAGCGGTTGAAACCGCTGTATGGCGTGAATGTCACAAAACTGTCAGAAATAGACAGAAACTGTCACAGAACTGTCCTTCTTCTCATCCTTCTCCTTCTTCTCATCCTTCTTCTCATCCTTCTTCTCATCCTTCTCCTTCTTCTCATCCTTCTCCTTCTTCTCATCCTTCTCCTTCTCCTTCTTCTCATCCTTCTTCTCATCCTTCTCCTTCTTCTCATCCTTCTCCTTCTCCTTCTTCTCATCCTTCTTCTCATCCTTCTCCTTCTTCTCATCCTTCTCCTTCTTCTCATCCTTCTCCTTCTTCTCATCCTTCTCCTTCTTCTCATCCTTCTCCTTCTCCTTCTTCTCATCCTTCTCCTTCTTCTCATCCTTCTCCTATTTCTTCTCATCCTTCTCCTTCTCCTCCTTCTCCTTCTCCTTCTTCTCATCCTTCTCCTTCTTCTCATCCTTCTCCTTCTCCTTCTTCTCATCCTTCTCCTTCTTCTCATCCTTCTCCTTCTCCTTCTTCTCATCCTTCTCCTTCTTCTCATCCTTCTCCTTCTTCTCATCCTTCTCCTTCTCCTTCCTCATCTCCAAGGGCATTTAAATTAAAGGTACAGTGTTCTGCACTAATTTAAAGGCTCTCTGAAGCCTAGAAACCCTTTTTATAAGTTAACTTCGTAGCGAATTAATTCGCATCGAATCGAATTTCTTCCTGGAATTCGCCGAATCAGCCGAATCAAATTTTTGAAAAATTCGCTCATCTCTAGTAGAGATTATACAATCTGAAGGAACATAGGGGTTTTTCGAAATTTAGCCATCACTTAATAGGAAGTTTTTAAAGAGGAAGTTAATAATCCTCTGGAAATTGTGCCCTAGAAGTTAGGCAAAGGGTAAATGTCACAAGTATTGCCTGGGTTCCCTGTAGATCATCTTCCCCATTACTGACATACCATGCCTTGTTTTTCACTGTGCCTCTGTGTGGAGGCAGCCATGTTCATAGAGATACAGTTTTGCTTCCCCATGTCAGAGCCTTCAGCAAGGAGAACAATAGGCAGCACAGTAGTAACATCAGCAAACGTCTCTCTGAATCTCCTGAGACTAGCAGTCAGAGGCAGCAGTGCCTTAGAACTCACACTACAGATATACAGCTATAAGGCTCTAGGTACAGGAGTGCCTAAGCACACTGACCTAACCGGGCATTAAAAGACATTCAAGGCAAAAGGTTGATTTTTCAGGGTACTGCTTAGGCACAATAAACATTTCTAAATGTTTCATATAACAGAGCAAATCTTTACTTTTTGAAGCTCAGTTCTATTTTAAAATGGAATATATAGCTACCACTGAAAGTAGTTTTTATCTTTAAAGTTGTAGTAAAGTTTGCTTTGCAACTTCTACCTATTACATTATAATAAATCTTACCTGTAGGTAAAATCAATATCTCCTAAACCTAGACGGATTAGGAGATTTTCCAGCGAGCAGCAGCCAATGACATCATCAGCGCATGTGCTCTGAAGGAACGGCATACCTGTGCCACTCTTTCAGAGCTCTGTGCCGTGTCTGGGGCCATCATCTCAGCTCGGCCAATCAAACAGCCGGAGCCTGCGAACCTGAAAGAAGACCTAGTGAGGAATTCTTGTCAGCGGTGACAGAGTGTCACTTGAGGGATCTGTGCTGAAGGTAAGTCTGACAAAATGTGCTAATATGCAGTGCATACTAGCACAATATTGTATACCACGTGTGAAGAATTACAGGAAATCAATGAATCTATCTTATAATCTTTATTCATGGATGCCGAATGAAAGTGTTTCTTCTCGTTGCGTACTATACTAGCACATAATGTCATAGATCCGCCCAAAGAGATTAACCTTTTCCCTAACCTACAAGGCTTTTTTCATTGCAATAAATGTAAGGCATGTAAAACAGCTAAAAGAGATTCGAAAATAAAGAGGAAACACTTTCATTCGACATCCACGAATAAAGATTATAAGATAGATTCATTGATTTCCTGTAATTCTTCACACGTGGTATACGTGTTAGAATGCCCATGTCATTTTCAGTATGTAGGAAGGTCAGGGAGATTATTGAAAACCAGAATAGGTGAACATTTAAATAATATAAAAAAGGGCTAAATATAAACATAGTGTTTCCAGACACTTTAAATTTAAACATAACAGTGATCCTAGTCTGTTGACTTTCTATGGAATAGATAAGGTCAAAAGACATTGGAGAGGTACCGATATGATTAATGAGATCTCCAGAAGGGAAACATTCTGGATATATGAATTAAACTCCTTAAAACCGAACGGTTTGAATATTTACATCGATCTAAACTGTTTTCTGACTAATTTTTGAATGATTTTTTTTCTGTACTATAGTTGAATGATACATTCTTCATTAGAATTAATTTGGTATTAGATATGTAAATGGGTTTAATATCCATTTACAATATATGTTTATAGTTTTTCACTACCATAGATCATCTGGCTGTTTATTATATTCAACTTTTTTCTCTATCTATGACTAATATGTTAGATTGGGGTTTGCTATAAATTAAATTGGTCCTCCTATGTATTCAATATCACCATTATCTGGCTGTTTATTATATTTGTTTTTAGCTATAGCTATGTTTAGCCTAGATTGGGGGGTGCTATATATTATTGGTCCACCTATGTATTCGGTGATACTAATAGATATGTAGATGGATTTAATATCCGTTTATAATATCCGTTTGTAGGTTGTTTTAACCTTATAATATCTTACTATATCTGACTAATCGCATTGCATATGTATTTGACATTACTATTATGGTATTATATATATAGATGGATTTTAATATCAGTTTAATATATCCGTTTATAGGTTTTATTACCTTATAATATCTGGTTGTTTGTTACTATCGCATTCTTTTTAAATTACGACTAGTTTTGGATGTTAAATTGAGATTTGTGATAGATTATTGGCCCTTCAATGAATTCTATGCCATTATTGGTCTTTTTAATGTATTCGATGCTATTACTATAGGTATATTATAGTGATTTTTATATATACATCATTATTACACGCATGTATTTTATGTATTATTTAGGCTGCATATTATTATAGTTTATAAATTAGATATTAATTATTTCTGATTATGTTTACCATTTCATTATTGCTGTATATTAATTGTGGGTAATTGCTATTTAACATCTATGAACATTTTTTTATTGTTTTGGGATTGCTTTTATGCAATCACTCTTATGTACCTGCAGAGATCGAGCGGTATTGTGTTACCATAATGCCGTCTCTGATTGGCTGCAATTAGTCTGCAATGCAGACTGAGTGTGTGATATGTAGTTGTGTAGAGACGTCTATCATCCATTCCAACCCGTGAGGACGTCGGATGACGAAACTAGTAGGGCGGGGCTTCTTTTGGATGTGACGTCTGGACGCTCCTCGTAGACTGTCGGCTGTGATATCGCCGTGAGCGAGGCTCGTCCCTGTTTTCTTGAGGCTGTCATTGCTGGTGTCAGCTAGACACCCTGTTTGTGAGTGCATTTCTAATGTTTTAATAAAACATTTTGGTTTTAAACGTACTGCACCATGATTTCCTTTTTTGATTCCCCGAACATGATCTATGGTATGGAGACGTGATGACTACCTGCTGTTAAGGCTATTCCATATTGTGCTGACTGGCTACTTGCAGTATATTGCTCCTAGTTTGGATTACTTCTGCTGATCATCGCTCCCAGAGCAAACGCTATCTTTGCTGACTTATAATCTGGTCAGCATGGAGCTCTGGTGAGTGTACCCATTTCATTCGGTGGTGGATTTTTTTTGCACTGTGTTTGATTTATACAAGATTTCACAACTGTTTAATTACTTTGTGATGGTGGATGGACTTTTATATAATTTTTTAATCATTTTTGTATTTACTTCTATTTAGTTTGTGGTGCTTTTTTTCTCTATTTCTTATATTAACAATATGGCTTAAACCTGCGGGAAGGGGGGGGGGGGGTGCTTTACATCTGCTTTAAAGTATTACAGTTTTTTATACAATCTCCATGATATACGTATGCTCTGGTTTTCTCTTTTTTTTACAGTTGAAAATTATTTAGATATGCTTTAATGTATGTGCCTCCCTTCCATTTGATGCACTTGAAAAAAGGACTACTGAAAATTATGTAAAACACAGCAGGAATGACTGTAACTCATAAAAGTGGGCATGAACACCCAAAATTTTGTGATGGACAGGATGGCACCAGCAATTAGGGTAGGGAGATCTTATTGTTGGTGTATCCAAGACATTTAACCACTTCCCGCCAAAGGTACACATACTGTATAGATGGCCTCTCAGCGGGTGGGCTTTATCGTCTAACAGCCGTATTTATGCATCCCTATGTAAAAACATCACTGTTCTAACCAGCGGGTATTGGATGGCTATCAATGCATACTTGTGATCTGGAGCTTTCTGATCATGTGACAACTGTGACTGCTAATCACAACGGTCACATGATCGGAATGCCCGCCTCCCAGCATTTAGAACCTTTTAAAAGGGCTGTGAGGTGGAGGTGTGAAGGGTTTAAGAAGCCAGTGTAAGACTCAGTCCACCAGGATCCTCAAAATTTTAAATAATACTTTTGGGTATACAAGCAAAATGAACATCTTCCTGCACTCCAGGTGAATGTTCTGTCCAATGGCAGTGGAGAACTTTGGGTCTTCAACAACTTGGAACCGAGCAAGACTTTTCAGTCACCTGAAGACTGGGGAAGCCCAAAAAAAACCACTGGAAAAACAAAGGGCACACCAGCCTTTCGCATTGCCTTAAAACCTCTTTTATTGAAGAAAGAAAGCAGATGTCTGCTCTTAAACAGCACATGATATCAAGTTCATCAATATCCACAGTGACCTGCATACCCTAGACCACTGCTCCAATGCCAACGTAGTGAAGACACTTCAAAAGGCTAATTTCTTCAATAAAAGAGTTTTTAAGGTAATGCACAAGGCTGGTGCACCCTTTGTTTTTGTTTTTCCAGAATAATTTTGGGTAGACTGATCCGTTAACAGGATTATACATAAAACAGGAAAAAGATGAATATAAAATACAAGCAATAAAATATAAAGATAAAGTTACCAGCAGGCTATAAAGAACACTTACCAATAAACCACTTTATCGGTGATGCAATGCATTGTTTTGGAGCAAAGCAAGCATTAGCGTGAAAATTAAACACATAATAGTTGGGTGATCACTACTGCAGCATATTGTCTATGCTACAGTTATATAGAAATATTAAATAAAGAAAATTGCCACAGTGTTAAAGGACAGGTTAATACATTTAAAAATCACTTTACACTTCTCAATAATCTCACTCTGGCAGGTCCTTACTTGTCTCCTCCAACAGTATCACATTTGTCTACCACATGGCCCTCACATAAACTTAAATAGAACATTGGCCTAGTATGGGTACTTCCCAGTCAAGTCTATGAGATATTAGTACATACGCTGGCCTGTAGACAGCTGCAGCAATTGGAGGAGATACGTAAGGAGGAGAATAGGGTTGCCACAGGTTACTGTATTGAGGGTCTAGTGAGGGGAGCTAGAGGGTTTTTTTTTCACAATTCCTGTACTAGTTCTTTAAGTAAAGCACAAACAAATTTAAAATCGAAAAATAAAATAATTACAGTGGATATATTGCTGTATTGCATTTCTTCCATGTATACAAATCTTACTCTGTTATAGTCCACAAAGTACATCATACAAAAAATATGCAGATTGGAAGAAATAGCATTGCACCATCTGGTGGCTGTACATTTTATTTTTTTTTTTTCTTTAATCTTTTGTGCAGTTTTTGACTTGGGGAGGACTGTAGTAGGTGACTGTATGACCTTTAGACACTTACTACAATTCATTACATATTACAACACATCAGTGTTGAATTTGACATTCACAATTCACTTAATCATGATGTTTGATGTATCCATTCACAAGAAATTAATGCTTATTTTCTTGGCACTTCCTATTAATTTATGAACTGTTTGTTTCCTAAATGATGATGCAATTATAAGTTTGCTACGTATACACATTTACGTATAATTAAACACATTTGAACAGCATAAATGTGTTTGCTGTTGCATTGTGACAGTTGATGGCTGACCCATTTTTTCACTGAAACCCAGCTCCCATATTGCATTAAAACTTATGAATACAACTTCATACAAGACACAATTATTCAAAAATGAATAATAGAAAGATGTAAAGCACTAAATTTCTCTGCCCACTGTAATGGCGTGTGCTCCATATATCAAGACATTTTCAAATTATCCTTGACCTCTTGTAAGCCTATTATACAGCACATCACAGATAAAACATTACTGCAGCTGAAGTTCTCTCCACAAATCTCCAATAAACTCCACAGAACACTTGGGTTTGCTTTCCAAGTTACATTCAAGGACCTTCTGTGACATGTGCATTGTAAGCTGCAATACGAAAAGGCGATAAGGGGAAATAGCCTATAAAACCACATAGACAGATTAAAAATACAGAAGATGACATAAAACTTCCACAGATGGAGGCTGTGATAGACATAAGTAACTTTGTATGCGCTCCAAATTTAGGACTGTTTTGTATTCTGACACTGACATATCTGGCTGTAGAAATAAGAAGTCTATTACCTTGGAAAGGAAGAAAATATATTTTCATATAGAAATTCAAAGTAAATGGCTAGCACTTCCACCTGGCAGTACTAATGTCATTGGTTCGAATCCCAACCACAGCACCACCTGCCTGGAGGTTGTGTATTCTCCCTGCACCTGCATGGGTTTCCTCCAAGTACTCCAGTTTCCTCACACACTCCAAAGACATGCTGGTAGGTTAATTGGATCCTGTCTAAATTGGCCCTATTATGTGCATGTGAGTTAGGGACCTTAGATTGTACACCCCTTGAGGGTTAGGGACTGATGTGAATGTACAATATATATGTAAAGCACTGCGTAAATTGACGGCGCTGTATAAGTACCTGTAATAAATAATAAATAACATTGCATGAAATATAATACTTAATTGTGCAAGCCTGATTGGTAGCTACTAGAGATGAGCGAATTATTCAAAAATTCGATTCGGCTGATTCGCCGAATTTGCGGGAGAAATTCGATTCGATGCAAATTTATTTGCCGCGAATTTAACTTATTTAAAGGGTTTCTAGGCTTCAGAGAGCCTTTATATTAGTGCAGAACACTGTACCTTTAATTTAAATGCCCTTGGAGTCTGCTGGGGAAGAGAAATAATACTGTCAGTCAGTATGACATGCAGATGAGTGCCGTCGATCTTAGAATCACCGCACACTTCACTCATTTGGGCAGTCACGGGGCACGACGAAGAAGAAGAAGAAGAAGAAGAATGAAAAGAAGAATGAAAAGAAGAAGAAGAAGAAGAATGAAAAGAAGAAGAAGAAGAAGAATGAAAAGAAGAAGAAGAAGAATGAAAAGAAGAATGAGAAGAAGAATGAAAAGAAGAATTAAAAGAAGAATGAAAAGAAGAATTAAAAGAAGAATGAGAAGAATGAAAAGAAGAATGAAAAGAAGAAGAAGAAGAATGAAAAGAAGAAGAAGAAGAATGAAAAGAAGAATGAAAAGAAGAAGAAGAAGAATGAAAAGAAGAAGGAGAAGAATGAAAAGAAGAATGAAAAGAAGAAGAATGAAAAGAAGAAGAAGAAGAATGAAAAGAAGAATGAAAAGAAGAAGAAGAAGAATGAAAAGAAGAAGAAGAAGAATGAAAAGAATAAGAAGAAGAATGAAAAGAAGAAGAAGAAGAAGTATGAAAAGAAGAAGAAGAAGAAGAAGAATGAAAAGAAGAATGAAAAGAAGAAGAAGAAGAATGAAAAGAAGAATGAAAAGAAGAAGAAGAAGAATGAAAAGAAGAATGACAAGAAGAAGAAGAAGAATGAAAAGAAGAAGAAGAAGAAGTATGAAAAGAAGAAGAAGAAGAATGAAAAGAAGAATGAAAAGAAGAAGAAGAAGAATGAGAAGAAGAAGAAGAAGAATGAAAAGAAGAAGAAGAATGAAAAGAAGAAGAAGAAGAATGAAAAGAAGAAGAAGAAGAATGAAAAGAAGAAGAAGAATGAAAAGAAGAATGAAAAGAAGAAGAAGAATGAAAAGAAGAATGAAAAGAAGAAGAAGAAGAATGAAAAGAAGAAGAAGAATGAAAAGAAGAATGAAAAGAAGAAGAAGAAGAAGAAGAAGAAGAAGAAGAATGAAAAGAAGAAGAAGAAGAATGAAAAGAAGAAGAAGAAGAATGAAAAGAAGAATGAAAAGAAGAAGAAGAAGAATGAAAAGAAGAAGAATAATGAAAAGAAGAAGAAGAAGAATGAAAAGAAGAAGAAGAATGAAAAGAAGAATGAGAAGAAAAATGAAAAGAAGAATGAAAAGAAGAATGAAAAGAAGAATGAGAAGAAGAAGAATGAAAAGAAGAAGAATGAAAAGAAGAATGAGAAGAAGAATGAAAAGAAGAATGAAAAGAAGAATGAGAAGAATGAAAAGAAGAATGAAAAGAAGAAGAAGAAGAATGAAAAGAAGAAGAAGAAGAATGAAAAGAAGAATGAAAAGAAGAAGAATGAAAAGAAGAAGAAGAAGAATGAAAAGAAGAATGAAAAGAAGAAGAAGAAGAATGAAAAGAAGAAGAAGAATGAAAAGAAGAATGAAAAGAAGAAGAAGAAGAATGAAAAGAAGAAGAAGAATGAAAAGAAGAATGAAAAGAAGAAGAAGAATGAAAAGAAGAATGAAAAGAAGAAGAAGAAGAATGAAAAGAAGAAGAAGAAGAATGAAAAGAAGAATGAAAAGAAGAAGAAGAAGAATGAAAAGAAGAAGAAGAATGAAAAGAAGAATAAGAAGAATGAAAAGAAGAATGAGAAGAAGAATGAAAAGAAGAATGAAAAGAAGAATGAAAAGAAGAATAAGAAGAATGAAAAGAAGAATGAAAAGAATAAGAAGAAGAATGAAAAGAAGAAGAAGAAGAATGAAAAGAAGAATGAAAAGAAGAAGAAGAAGAATGAAAAGAAGAAGAAGAAGAATGAAAAGAAGAAGAATGAAAAGAAGAATGAAAAGAAGAAGAAGAAGAATGAAAAGAAGAAGAAGAAGAATGAAAAGAAGAATGAAAAGAAGAAGAAGAAGAATGAAAAGAAGAAGAAGAATGAAAAGAAGAAGAAGAAGAATGAAAAGAAGAAGAAGAAGAATGAAAAGAAGAATGAAAAGAAGAAGAAGAAGAATGAAAAGAAGAATGAAAAGAAGAAGAAGAAGAATGAAAAGAAGAATGAAAAGAAGAAGAAGAAGAATGAAAAGAAGAAGAAGAATGAAAATAAGAAGTATTCCAGTACAGCAAAAAGTGTATCTGCAGAGAGCTCCGCTATTTCTGACAGTTCTCTGACAGTTCCTTCACATTTACAGCGGTTGAAACATTGTATCTATTTATTTCAGAATAAAAACATCTGTATCCTAAATGGAAACAAATAGATACAATGTTTCAACCGCTGTAAATGAACTGTCAGAACTGTCAGAAATAGCGGAGCTCTCTGCAGTGACACTTTTGCCGGCTGATCGGGAAAAGTTCGATTCGTGCACCCGAAGTTTGCTAAAATTCGGATTCGATGCGAATCGAATTTTTCCTGAAATTCGAAACGAATTCCACTTCGCCAGGTTCGATTCGCTCATCTCTAGTAGCTACAGGTAACAATTGGCAGTGGTTCCACCAGTTAGTAAATAGAAGGACTCAAATACATTTTTAACCTGGACTGTAAATGTTTTAAATGTGTTAAAGCACAACTGGACCCTTCTTTAAAATTTTCTGAATTTGTTCCAGGTGCTTCAAAATAAAATGTTTGCACAGTCTTACTGTTTGTTTTCTGTCTAAAGAAGAAACAGCATGAGGGAAAAAGCCTGTACCCTGCCAGTAGCTGTAGTGGAATACTTTTCTCTGGGATGTAGTCATCTCACTGCAGTGGTTAATAATGTCCCCTACTGGGTTCCACCTATAGCTCTTCACTCTGGCCCTGACTTAGCAGAGAGTCCGCTGCTTCCATACAGATTGTAAGCTTCCTTCTCTGGCAGGGGACAGGCTTTTCCATTTTGGCTGTGGCTCATTTTTAAAGAATACAAAGTATAAAACTATGCACACCTTTTGTTTTGATGCAACTGGATTGTATTTACTGATTTAAACTGAAAGTTCAGCTGGACTTGAAATACAGACATAAACTAACACAATTGTTTGTGTGCTGACAAAAGGTTCAGTGAACCCAGAAGCGACATTTTAATTATGGGGGAAACCTGATTGACTGAGCCAGCACCTGCATTCTTATAAGTAGGGCTGAATGGAGTAATTTTGACCAATTTGAGTTGACTGTAAAATTACAGATTTCACAACATGTAATATTTCTCTGAAGCAGACACTCAGTTTTACTCATTGAGTCACTTAGCAGAAATCTTCTTGTAAAAAAGCACATCTACTATTTTTATTTATAGGATGGGTTTTTCACTTAGGTTTTTTTGTGGGTTTTCCTTTTCTTTTTGTATATTTAAGTTTTCTTTTGTACTGGCACTTTTTTTTTTTTTTCATGACTGTTTTTTCTTTCATTGAAAGCATATGTAAATTAATGAAGCTAATAAGAGAGCTTTGCTGGCCCAACAAGCCCAGGGCAGTTAAAAGGGTGCCTATAACCCACAGGAGACATTTTAACCCATTAGAAATTCTGAAGGACCCCCTGCACACTGGTATACACCCTTTCAAGCAGACTATGCAATAAATAGGGATATTTAATTCACACATATTGCAATACATGCTTAAGCTGGCCAACTGCGTCAAAGTAATCCCTCTATGGCCAGTCCTACTCTGCCCTGCCTACGCAAATGCTACTGTGGACACAATGCCAACATAGGGGAAAAGACAAAGTAGGGGAGAGAGCTACTAAGTCTAGGTCTGGTTACCGACCCACAATACAACAAACAAGATATACCAGTGCTCAAATCTCAATAGCTACTACATGCATTTATCCATCAGGTGCTAAAATGGTGTAACCACATATTAACACTAGAAATTCTGAGGACCCTCTGCACACTGCTATATACCCTTTCAAGCAGACTTTGCAAGAAATAGGGATATTTGGTTCACACATATGGCAATAAATGTTTAAGCTGGCCAACTGCGTCAAAGTAATTTATTTTAACCCATTGGACACATAGACACCACCAAAAACCAAATCATTTTAGCCTTCCCCATTTACTACAATTTACCAAAATCTCTTGATTTTTTTCTGGGGAAATGAAAGTTCTAAATTTTGTTCATCCAAACTTATTTATCTTGGAAACTCTAACAGTGACATCTGCCTACCATGTTTTCTGACCATATGAGACTTTTGAATGTTGCCTCCCACTTCTGAGGTCAGTAGCTCCTCATGTTGCGTGTTCTTTAATATAAGAAAAAAAATGCAACAGAAAGTGCAGGTTAACAGTTCTTAAGCTTACATATGCATAGTTACTGCTGAATAAAAACAGAAAATATTTATATAAATAATAAATAAATTCATATAGAAAACAGTGTTAAGCATAACATTTTTTAAATTGAAAGTATGCATGCAAAATGTTTTTTTTATTTTGTTTTCTAAGGAGTAATGTTGAGTATCTTGTATACACTCAGTCTTCTCCTTTTGTGTCCAAATGGAAAGACCTTTTAATCAGCATCTACAGTATAATTCCATTAGTAAGCAAAAAATAGAAATTATTCAACATCCATAATTTTAGTTGTAATAGTGGATAGTGTAGACAAAATGTGTATGCCTTCCTATACATGTGGGATGTAAAAACAAAAATGGATCACAGCATTATAGGATCAATGAATTCAAGGTCCATTCACCTAATGTGTAAGTATCATCGCTTTAGCCCATGATATGCTGTGCATTAACATGTGTTGCAGTAAAGAAGTACCAGTAGCAAAAAAAAAAAGTTTGTTTAATCCCCAGGGGATCCAATGCACATCACCCCGTGCTCCCATTCCAATCTGTGCAGGGGTTGCTGAACAGCACTGTTGAGTATCTTGTTCCCCAACTGTGAGTTATCTCCCAAAGCTCCAGACTGGCCAATTCTACTCACTGTGTCTTCAGAGACTGGGTCACACCAGAAGCTTTGCCATAGATCTAGACCTGAGGAGATCTATTCAGCTAACACAGTATACAAAGGTTCAGAAAACACCAAACGTAGAGCCCTGTGCTTGAAGCTCCCATTCAAGGTTAGCCTCATGTGAGGCAGGTCAGATGCACATCAGAAGAAATAGACCAGTGTGGGCATATGCGCATGTTCATAACATTTCCCATGCCTCTCTGTATAGGGTACATGCCAGATGTGCATTAGCAATTAGTTATAATTAGTGTGCAATATCAGCACTGGTACTGGTGTCAAGTGATCTATATAAACCGAAGTACTGCAGAAGGAAGTTGCTTAGTGGTCTTCAGCTTGTCCCTGTTTACTTGAGATCTGATCTTCTGTTTCTGCCTCACGGTGTATGCCTCCTTACCTGTCTCGAGACTTATACCTCTTGCCTGCCTTCTGGGGTCTGCTTACCACCTTATGCCTCGTACCTTTTTTGCCCAGCTCTTCTGATATCAGATTGTTTCCTGGACAATGTCTTTGGGTCCTGATTCACTACCAAGCTGCCCAGTTGTTCCTTACCTCAGTTTGTGACCATACTCTACCTCTGTATCCTGATCCATATCTGCCTCTGTCTCCTGATGCAGTACTATTTTGTTTATGCGCCTTGTTCCTGTTTCATGATCCTCAGTATGCTGCTCTACACATCTGACTGCTACACGTATCTGGTATGGCCTGCAACCTCGGCACTCTTGCTACTCTGCATCCTCTCACTCAGAGACTGAGTCACACCAAAGGCTATACCATGCCTGGAGATCTCTCTGAGGTTAACACATTACACAAAGGTTTAGAAAGTGCCCAGCTGCCAAAAGCAACATTCCTGACTAGCTCCACAATCTTCCAGTGTAGTGGGGTCCGGTTATGTTCCTCTAAAGCTGTTGCTATGCTAATCCAGATAGTTGCTTTGTATAGAATTGCCGAAGAAGTGTTTTTTTAAATCGTGACTGAAGTCACTGAAAAAAAACATCTACAGAGTATCTTGTTTGAACATAAAAAGCTATCAAAAATACAGTTAGAGTTTTTCTCAGGAAAAGATGTCCAACCCCATTGGGCACTAGCAAAAACCTGAAATATATAAAACATAACAAATGGAGGCAGAGTTTTTCAGGGACTGGCTTAAAATGTTTTGTTTGCCAGTATCCAAACCTATGAAACATGGCAGTATGACCCAGATGTCTAAGAATCACTTTCCTGTGTTCTTCAAAAAAGGTTTTTAAAAAAAAACCAAAAAAAAAACGTTTTTCATATGTAAAAATATTATTATGTGAGCATCAACAAACCCTATAACCACAGAATGCTCGGTTACATTTTTGAGTATTTCTTTATTTAAAAAAGGAGTGGTTATTCATATATATTATATATATGAGTATTTAAAAATATATTATTATTATTGAGTATTAATTTATTATTTTGTTGTTCTCTAGAGAAGTGTGACTTTCCTTTTTTCCTTCAAATTCATGGAACACTTAAAAATATAGAGCAAACAAACAGATGGCACTCTATAGGACTAGGCTGTTCTAATTTACACCCATCTTTATTTTATTCCCATTACAAAATGGAAAGTAGACAATCAGAAAACAGAACAGAGATAAACAAGTTCAAACCTTGAGAAGAACAAATAAGTCACAGTTCCTAAAATTCTCTACATTAACTTTAATAGACTGAACATCCCCTGTTCTAAAAGACAGAATATGTTTTACTTTGCCATCTCTGCCTGCATCTGTTCTTCACATTACTCTATGTCCTTATTAGTCCTTGTTAATATCAAGCAAAGCTATAGCTATAAGGACATAATTATCACGTGGACCTTTAAGTTATTTTACAATTAATATATATTCTCAGTTTCTTCCTCTCCAGTGATCAGACTGCAAAACTATTACTTTTTAGCAAGTCACCAGTTGAGCATCTGCAGCAGGGGGCTGATCTGTGTCAAACATTTGTGACGCAACCAAGAACTGTGCAGGTACCAGGATTTACATGATCATAGCACTTTTGCTTAATCATGTCATAATAAATTGAATTTTATCTACTATTCTACTCTTACACACATAAAGCCTAAAATACTTATGCTGGCTAAAAGTCAATGGCAGGAAGATATGCCAGATCTTTCAGAGGATGCTTGGCAAGATATGGTATGGTAAAGCCCATAATAAGTTCCTTCTGGTCAGATATAAATGATTTTACCACCTTTCTTCTCACTATATCAAAAATGTGTAACCCAGCAAGATACCCCCTTGGATATCTGGATGATTCAGAAATGCCTACCTGCACCAAACTACTCCTCAATCTGTTATTTTCTCATGCTATGTTTGGTGGAAATCCTCTCATGCCACTTCTATAAGTTGCTGGCAAAGACTTGTCAATAAAGATCTATGAATGTATAATAACTTTAGTGGCATCCCAGTCTTAGTCCGTAGGGTTCAATATTGAGTTGGCCTACCCTTTGCAGCTATAACAGCTTCAACTCTTCTGGGAAGGCTGTCCACAAGGTTTAGGAGTGTGTCTATGGGAATGTTTGACCATTCTTCCAAGCAAATTTGTGAGGTCAGGAACTAATGTCGGACGAGAAGGCCTGGCTTGTAGTCTCCTCTCTAATTCATTCCAAAGGTGTTCTATAGGGTTGAGGTCAGGACTCTGTGCAGGCCAGTCAAGTTCCTCCACCCCAAACTCACTCATCCATGTCTTTATGGACCTTGCTTTGTGCACTGGTGTGCAGTCATGTTGGAACAGGAGGGGCCATCCCTAAACTCTTCCCACAAAGTTGGGAGCATGAAATTGTCCAAAGTGTCTTGGTATGCTGACCTCTTAAGAGTTCCCTTCACTGGAAGGGGCCAAGCCTGACACCTGAAAAACAACCCCACACCATAATCCCCCTTCCACCAAACTTTACACTGGAATGCAGTCAGGCAAGTACCATTCTCCTGGCAACTGCAGAAAGCTGATGACTGCTGTGCACTGCGCACATGTGCTGAGTTACTGTTGTTCCCAGTTGCTTCCACTTTGTTATAATGCCACTAACAGTTGACTGTGGAATATTTAGTAGCAAGGAAATTTAATGGATGGACTTATTGCACAGGTGGCAATCTATCACGGTACCACGCATGAATTCACTGAGCTCCTGAGAGCAACCCATTCTTTTAAAAATGTTTGTAGCAGCAGTCTGCATGCTTAGGTGCTTGATTTTATACACCTGTGGCCATGGAGGTGATTGGAACACCTGAATCCAATGATTTGGAGGGGTGTCCCAATGCTTCTGGCAATATAAAGTGTGTGTATATATATATATATATATATATATATATATATATATATATGCTAAATAGCATGCAAATTGTGTAGAACGACACTCTTTATGACAGACCTCTGTTAATGACTGGGCATGTACAATTTGCAATATTCTGCTGTTTTACTGTAAAAACTAATACATTTTTTCTAAAATAAACAAACAAATAAATATTGCATATGCATATTTTGTATTTTTAGTAGTCTTACCTGCTGTAAAATAAAAGCTGTTGTTTACATTGCTCAAAAGCTCAGGCTCCAATTTAGTCAAAATTCATCCTCACCACTTGTCCAGTAATTATTCACCTATATCATGTATCTATCAATTATTCACTGTCACATACTGATCCAGCATTTATTTGCCTTCACAACCTATGCAACATTTATTCACTTTCACTTTGTAACCACCACTTTTTCACCTCCATCACCTGTCCATCACCTATTCATCACTTGTTCACCTTCACCAGTTATCCAACATGTCATCACCTTCATCACCTATGTATTCACTGCATATTCAACACTTATCCTTCATTTTATTCTCTCTTTTTCATTTTACCTTTTCGTATTTGCCAACTAGCTTTCACATCTTATAAATGGAAAAAGTTGCCACCAAATAAGAACAAAACTATCAAGAACCAGCTTGGACTTTTCTGTGAAATAGCCAGCATATTTTTCACGATTCTTTAAGCATGATATTTTCCTCATAATGAGTTAAATCATGAGCGTGCTATGACACAATTGAATTTAGAGAGCACATAATTCTGCAAGTGTATTCCTTTTTCGATTCCTAATCAGCCAGAAAAAGTTGCCTCTAGTCCCTGTAATTTAGCCTAGTAAAATAATATGGCAAAAAAGATTAAAGAGAATTAGCAAGAAAATAATATGGTTAATAGGTTAGCACAGTAGTTTGATGGATCTACAGTGGTATTTAACATGCATAAAAGAAGATTACTATGAAACACCAACAGCACAAGTCAATCTAGGGGAGTTATGTAATGACTTAAAAGGAGTATAGTACTCTATTAAACAGGATAGAAGGTTAACACAGTATTAGTATAAGAAATTCCAACATTCTACTTTTGTATCTATGTATGCATGAGACAGACAGACAGACAGACAGACAGACAGACAGACAGATAGATAGATAGATAGATAGATAGATATGACAATTCCCTGTAGGGACATACTCAGGCAAAGGTGTATTTTATATGCCTTCATGTGTTGAAGTTCTAGAAACATAACCATTGTTCTTTGCTCTACACATGGTATGAACGTAAAATAGTAAACCATCAGAAAATTGATATAGCTTTCCAGAAGTCATATAATTTCATCCAAAAGTCTACTGGCCCTTTTGTATTGGCACTGTGTTAATTCATTTTGCCAGTTTATACCGTTTATTCATATGTGAAACCTAGACTGTTTGTGTTATTGCTCTGAGCACTGTTTGTGAAGTTCCATGAGCTCCATGTGTACAACTCTGTGAGCTCCATGCGTACAACTCTGTGAGCTCCATGAGTACAACTCTGTGAGCTCCATGCGGGAAGCTTATTTGGAGTAAATCCGTCTTGTCTTCGGGCCCCTTCTCTTCTCCATCTACACCTCCTCCCTTGGTCAACTGATACACTCCCACGGCTTCAACTACCATCTCTATGCCGATGACACTCAAATCTATCTCTCCACCCCTTGCCTCACCCCTTCAGTCTCCGCCCGAATCACTAGCCTTCTGAACGACATATCAGACTGGATGTCACTCCACTTCTTCAAACTAAACCTTGCTAAAACCAAGCTCCTAGTTTTCCCCCCAACCGCGCCCCCCCCCGACCTCTCCATCACGACCAACAACGCCACCATCAGCCCCACCCCGCAAGCCAAAGTACTAGGTGTCATTCTAGACTCCAATCTGTCTTTCCAGCCCCAGATCCAATCACTAACAAATTCATGCAGACTCCACCTCCGCAACATCTCCAAAATATGCACGATCCTAACTCCAGAAACCACAAAGCAACTCATCCACTCCCTTATCATATCACGACTTGACTACTGCAACTCCCTCCTCGCCGGCCTACCCCAACACAGGCTATCCCCGCTTCAGTCTATCCTGAATTCTGCGACCAGACTCATCCACCTCACCAACCGCTCCGTATCCGCCTCCCCCCTCTGTCAATCCCTCCCCTGGCTTCCAATTGCCCAATGCATAAAATTCAAAATATTAACATTGACGTACAAAGCTGTTCATAACACTGCCCCAAACTACATCACCAACCTGATATCCATCTACCACCCAAAACGCACTCTCTGCTCCTCACAAGACCTCCTACTCTCCAGTTCCCTGGTCTCTTCCTCCCATGCCCATCTCCAGGACTTCTCCAGGGCTTCCCCCATCCTCTAGAACTCGCTACCCCAATCCATCAGACTGTCACCTACCCTCCTCGCCTTTAGGCGCACCCTGAAAACCCATCTCTTCAGGGAAGCCTACCCAGCCCTCACCTAATTGCTGATTTCCTCTGCTCCCACCACTCCATCCCCCACAGCTATTTCCTGCTGTACCACTCTCCCCTCCCTCCTAGATTGTATGCTAAAAGGAGCAGGGCCCTTGAACCCCTCATGTATCGAATTGTATTGTTACTGTACTGTCTCCCACTATAATGTACAGCGCTGAGCAAACTATTGGCACTATATAAATACTGTATAATATTAATAATAATAATTGCTTGGTAACTCAAATTGCTGATCAGCCAATCACATGGCAGAAACTCAATGTATTTAGGCATGTAGACGTGGTAAAGATGACTTGTTGAAGTTCAAACCGTGCATCAGAATGGGGAAGAAAGGGGATTTAAGTGACTTTGAACGTGGCATGGTTGTTGATGCCACACAGACTGGTCTGAGTATTGCAAAAACTGCTGATCTACTGGGATTTTCACGCACAACCATCTCTAGGGTTTACAGAGAATGGTCCGAAAAAGAAAAAAATATCCAATGAGCAGCATTTGTGTGGATGAAAATGTTTTGTTGATGTCAGAGGTAAGAGGAGAATGGGCAGACTGGTTCTGCTTAATCATCCCCCTTTAAGCTTCTCTCACTGTTAGGCAAAATCTGTCCTCTGCGCCACTTACTACTGACCCCTGAACTCTGTCTCTCTTTCTACTGACCTGTGAAGTCTGCCTCATCTACTTCTGATCCCTGTCCTCCACCCTGCTGACCCCCATACACTACACTCAAACTAATGACCTCTGTACACTGCAATACAAACTTCTGACCCTATCATTTGCCCTGCTGACCCCTATACACTGCCCTGCTGACTTCCCATCTTCTGCCCCCCTGACATTTTTTACTGCACCCCCACATCAGACAGGCTAGACTTGGCCCTGCTTTACAGTATGTAGACAGCTTTTCTTTTTCTTAATTTTTTATATCACCAGAGTGCCATATCCAGGAAAACATACATACATATCAAGATCTAATATATCCATGTCTATATCCATGGAAATATCATTTTGGTAGAAATAATTTGAGATTGGTGTATTAGAAATCTTGATTTTGTATTGTAAAGTTGACCCGTAAAGTACACAACATATTCAGATCAAATTTCAGAAATTCAGATGTCCAGAGCCATATTCAAAAAGTTATTTTTGGTAGTTCAGATTGCTAAAATTGTTCTGGGAGAAAGGGGTCAAAGGTTTCTCTTGTTTTTTTGCTTTAAATTGGTTGTAAAGGATGAAGTTTTTTAACTTTCATGAACTCAATGTAAGATGGTAAAAAACCTTCTGTGTGCAGAAACTCCCCCAATACTTGCCTGAGTCCCATCTTGATCCATCAATGTGCATGGAAGCAGCGGCTCTCCCGGGTCTCTCTCTCCTCATTGGCTGAGACAGAGCAGTGGGAGCCATTGGCTCCCTCTGCTGTTAATCACAGCCAGTAAGGAAGGAGTAGGGGGTGGGACTGAGCCCCACTCTGTGTGTACACACAGAGCTGGCTCAGGAGCGAGCATGCACAAGTGCCTGCAGAACAAGCTGCTTGCTCCGGGGCCATGCAGCAGCACCGGAAGGGGACCAGAGAAGAGGAGGTTCAGGGCTGCTCTGTGCAAAACCATTGCACAGAGCAGGTATGTATGACATGTTTGTTATTTTTAAAAAACCTGAACCTTTAGTGTTACTTTAAACCTGCTTCTACAATTTTCTGGTCACCCTTAGCTTGATAGCCAGTATCACCAAGTCCCATCCCTCTATTTCATTATCCCTGTAAAAATGGCCCAGGCTCATCTTGTTGGGCAAAGCTGTCAAGAGCTTCCCAAACCATTTTGCACACCTTTGTATCATATGTTACTTTATATTACCCACTTTTTGAAGCCTAGTTTGGATTCCTATTGACCTCTATGAAACTTTGCAATTAGAAATTTTGAATTTCAGAGGTTTGTAAATGTTCAAAAAGTTTGATTAAACCTGATTGAACTTTTCAGAGGTGTGCTCATTTCTACTGTATTATTATCATAAGATAAGTATTGTAGGGTCAAAAGAAAACATAGCAGAACAATATTGTTGCACCATACTGCTAATTACGTGCCGGTTGTATGGAGTGAATATATTGGGGAAACCAGAATCTACAATGCAAAACAGTAAATAAGTTGGGAAGTTCTGTCACCTTCCATTCATCCTTGCACACTTTACACATTTTTTGCACACTGCACAGCCAGATAGATGACACACCCATTCCCAGGTTCAGAAATTCAGCTCCCTTTTTTAGTTTTATGGATTCCATTGCTGATAGGCAGCTTATCCTGGAAGCATTAAAACAGACCCAGAAAAAAACAGGAAAACACACACCTGAAAGTCTTTTAAAAATCTACTCCACTCTAATGGATAGTGATGCTTCTTGTGAACTGATCCCTGGTAAATCTGTCATCCAAGTAACTGCCAGGAACTGAGTCATACAAAATGCATTTGAGTAAAAAAGAGATCTCTAAGGACCATATATCAGTCTCTCCCAACGTAGATCTTGTGGTTTGCCATTGCGTGTACACTCACATACAAGTTAACACACTGATCAAAGAAAATGAATGCAGGATGAGGAAGACAAAGAAGATGCAGCAGAAACCCAAATAAATCTTCCTTGTCTTTCACTATAAAATAGCTTAGTAAAATGGAGAGATCTGGATATGTATGTATATATATACATATGTATAATTTGTATTTTATTTTATTGTTTAAGTATAGGGGCACTTTAGTAAACTATGAATTATGGTACACATACTGTATATAATAAAATTGGATGAATAATTCTGATAATTCTGCACTCTATGTATGAGACTGAAAATAATTTCATGTCTGACAACATTGAAGGTTGTATAGAGAGCGAAAACAAAGAAAACTATTATAGGGAAACTATGTCATTTATATAGATTACCTGCAAAGACGAGGTGAAGGTTAAGGTATATCTGTGCTTCTGAAACAAGAAAAACAAGTCTGCAAACACCAAGCTGAGCCATATGGTTTATGGGACACCATCAGAGTAACTGCAGAGCGAGCATGGCAATTTGTGTGTAAAATGCTTCTAATTCCAGGAGGCTTATTGTGCCATTCTCCTGCAGTAGCAGATCGTTAATGACATCATTGTATTACCTTATGATAACAGGGAGCCTACATTGCTATTACAAGGCACAAAAAAACTAGCACATAATCCAAGAGTACAAAGAAGTCAGCATGCATCATCTTGCACTAACAAAATAACTTTTATTCTAAATGAAACTCTAAAAAAAATAGAAATAAAGATGTCCTTTGTTTCTGTTGCAAAGAATCACAGTGTTTGTGCAATCAAAATCCAGAAGGACGGATCAAACTTACAGTTTTCCACATTTACAAAGACATTTAACAGTCTGCACTGGTTATAAACATACTCTGGTACTATTGCTAAACACTTAAACATGTCAGTTTATAAAAATATCCAGATATATTACATATAAGATGGACAGTGATGGATTATATCAGGGGCAGGGTGGATGCATTAGACCCCATGCTCCAGGAAACGCACAGGAGGATGATAAAAAAAAAGCTTATCACTCTTTATAGTCAATGTCAGCTTTGCAAGTCTTCAGACTTTTTTTTTTTTGAGGGTTAGCAATGGCAGTCTCTATATTGCTCTCAGTAACGGTTTCCTTTAAGATTATCAATCATACATAATATATATACACATTATCTGCATTGGTTCCAATTCAAAAACTATGTTTCAAATTCTGCCGAAATGTTTACTAAACCTATGTCAGAAATGAAGCATAAAAATGATAAACCGATGGCAATTTGCACTGTCTCTCTGGGATGCAGCCAGCAAAATACACCATCTCATGTGTTACTTAGAATTAAAAAAATCAAAACCAAAAGAAAAAGCCAGCACTTCCCAAAC